>NW_026882378.1:0-40318 GCF_032173495.1 Musca vetustissima
AGCTGTATCTATATCTGAACCGATCTTCACGAAATTTAACACACATCGTTATAGAATTAATTCAGTACGCTATACTAAATTTCGTGTAAATCGATGTATATATAGGGACTTTGGTGCACTATTTACCTAAAATCGGACGAAAATATATATTGGTGCTATATCTAAATCTGAACCGATTTTCAGGAAACTTAACACACATATGGGTACTTTTGTGCACCATTTGCTGAAAATAGGACGAAACTATATACGGGAGCTATATCTAAGTCTGAACCCATTTTTCCCAATTTCAATAGGGTTCATCCTTGGGCCAAATGAATGAACTTTGCCAAATTTCATCCCATTCGGATTATAAATGTGACCTGTACTTTGTTTACAATTTAACATGGACAGACGGACGGACGGACGGACATGCATAAATCGACTTAGAAAGTGATTCTATGCATATTCTCAAAGACAAAGGCATAATACCCTGTACCACAGTTTGTTGAAGGGTATGAAAATAAACAGTGAAATATCTTCAATGTAGGACCTTGATATTTATCCACATCCCACACTTATTCCACATGTTATAAATTATTGGAATTCCACCTCGTAATAAACAATGTCTAGACATAGAATGTACAAATAAAAAATTAATAATATAACAAATTAATATTGAATACCTTTTAATGCTAAAATAATGAAACAAAAGAAAAATGTTGAAATTTTTCGTCAATCTCTTGGATTTTTCTTCTTTTCTCAAATGTGTTTTTTTTTCTACAAAGGTGTTGATGTTATGTGTAAATGTCAATGTAAATTGACGTAAATAGAATACAAGAATTTCATTACCCATGTCATGCTGTCATTTATGTGTGTACACTTGTGAAATATTTAATGTATTTTTAAACATTTGTGGGTTCTCAACAAGGCTTCGTGAGTGTGTGCGTAAATTCAATTCAATTAAGGTTACATTTTGAACTTTAAAATAAATGTACTTCTCTTTTTGCAGTTTTAGATTTATGTGCTGCCCTATCTTTGTAGAAACAAACAAAAAAGGAATTCATTTTCTGAAACAGTCATACACAAAGATCGCTCAAGTCTCCTTGGGACCTTAGGCATTTAACAAAAAAAATATTCAGTGTTAAGTACCAACATTAAAGCTGAGGACAAGGGCAAGGACTATGGTGGTCGGCTCGTATGATACCGTACTTCATCACACGGGCATATCATATGCGCCACTCATTCTTGTTGTTGTTGCTGTTATCTTTAGCATGATGAAATTCTTAAATATGCTGCAAAATTTATGATGGTTATTAAAAGCAAGAGATAGATCCATGTATAAAATATTACCAACCAAAGAGGCACATGAGGGGGGAGTAGAAATGCACGACATTATGATAACAAAATGAGGGGGAACATAGTACCACAACGAAAAACGTGAACAAAATACCTAAAATATTTCATATTTTCAGATAATATCCTTGTGGCAGATGTGTGTAATTCGGTTTACACGGGGAGGTAAACTAAGTAAATAAATGAAATATTTTCCGTTGTTGTTGTTCTTGTGGTGCTGGCATCATAAGAATCTAATAATGTGTTGGCTTTGGCTCATTGCCTTCGGTGTAATAGACCAAAGTAGGGTATATTTTTTAAATGTTAGACTATTGTTTTTTACACCCTTCACCACACTGTGGTAAAATATGCATAGAATCACTTTCAGAGTCGATTTATGCATGTCCGTCCGTCCATGTATTTTTGTGAGCAAAGTACAGGTCGCATTTATGACCCGAATTGGATAAAATTTGCCACAGCCCATTCGTTTGGTCTAAGGATGAACCCTATTTAAATTGGAGAAAATCGGTTCAGATTTAGATATAGCTCCCATATATATTTTCGTCCGATGATAGGTAAATGGTGCACCAAAGTCCCTGAAAATCATAAGATTTGGACGAATTTTGGCATAGCGTACTAAATTAAGTCGACAATGATGTGTGCTAAATTCCGGGAAAATCGGTTCAGATTTAGATATAGCATATAGTTTCGCCCGATTTTAGGTAAATGATGCACCAAAGTCCCTGAAAATAATTAGATTTGCACGAATTTTGGCACAGCGTACTGAATAAAGTGTAAAATGGCATGTGCTAAATTTCGTGCAAATCGGTTTAGATATAGCTCCCATATATAGTTTCGGCCGGTAGGTAAATGTTAAATTAAAGTCCCTGCAAATCTGATTTGCACGAATTTTGGAATAGAGTAATGAATTAGGTCTAGAATGATGTGTGTTAAATTTCCTGATAATCGGTCCAGACTTGGATTTGCTCCCACATATATTTTCGTCCGATTTAATGTATATGGTGAACCAAAGTCCCTATATATCTTTCGATTTGCACGAAATTTGGCACAGCGTAATGAATTACGTCTAGAATGATGTGTGTTAAGTTTCGTGAAAATCGGTTCAGATTTAGATATAGCTCCCATATATATTTTCGTCCGATTTTAGGCAAATAGTGCCCCAAAGTTCCTATATATCCTTCGATTTGTACGAAATTTGGCACAGCATTTTGAATTGAGTCTAGAGTGATGAGTGGTAAGTTTCGGGAAAATATGTTCAGATTTTGATGTAGCTCCCATATATATTTTTGTAAGATTTTATGTAAATGGCACACTAAAGCCCCTATATAAGTTTCGATTTGCACGAAATTTGGCATATCGTACTGAATTAAGTCTAGAGTGATGTGTGTTAAGTTTCGTGTAAATCGGTTCTCGGTTCACAAAATTGTGCACAACGTAGTGAAGTTAGTATAGCCTAACGTGTGGCAAGTTTCGTTCAAATCGGTCCATATATATATATATATATATATAAATTCCTTCTATTTTAAGTAAATCATACACCAAGGACATACACCAATGGTATCATATAGTCGGCCCTGTCCGACTTTACTACTTTTCTTACTGGTTTTATTTTAAAGTTTTAATTGAAATACACATATTTTCTTTTACATTACAAAGTAAAAAGACTACGTACGGTATTTTAGTCCTTAAGAAAATATTCTTTTAAAAATCCACGTTTTTTGGGTCTTTTAGTCCTTGAGAAAATATTCTTTTAAAAATCCACGTTTATGGGATTTTTAGTCCTTGAGAAAATATTCTTTTAAAAATCCACGTTTATGGGATTTTTAGTCCTTGAGAAAATATTTTTTAGTCCTTGAGAAAATATTCTTTTAAAAATCCACGTTTATGGGATTTTTAGTCCTTGAGAAAATATTTTTTAGTCCTTGAGAAAATATTCTTTTAAAAATCCACGTTTATGGGTTTTTTAGCCCTTAAAAAATATTCTTTTAAAAATCCACCCTTATGGGTCTTTTAGTCCTTAAAAAATATTCTTTTAAAAATCGAGGCTTATTGGTATTTTTGTCCTTGAAAAAATTCTTTAAAAATCCACGCTTATTGGTATTTTATTCCTTGAAAAAAATATTCTTTTAGAAATCCATGCTTATTGGTCTTTTAGTCCTTGAGAAAATATGCTTTTAAAAATCCACGTTTATGGGTCTTTTAGTCCTTGATAAAATATACTTTTAAAAATCCACGTTTATGGGTCTTTTAGTCCTTAAAAAATATTCTTTTAAAAATCCAGGCTTATTGGTATTTTTGTCCTTAAAAATAGTATTTTAAAATCCACGCTTATTGGTATTTTAGTCCTTAAAAAATATTCTTTTAGAAATCCATGCTTATTGGTCTTTTAGTCCTTGAGAAAATATTCTTTTAAAAATCCCCGTTTTTGGGTCTTTTAGTGCATGAGAAAATATTCTTTTAACAATCCACGTTTATGGGTCTTTTAGTCCTTGATAAAATATACTTTCAAAAATCCACGTTTATGGGTCTTTTTGTCCTTAAAAAATATTCTTTTAAAATTCGAGCTTATTGGTCTTTTAGTCCTTGAATAAATATTCTTTTAGAAATCCATGCTCACAAGCTTAGTTCTGGAAAAATATTCATCTCAAAATCCAAGCTCATTGCACTTTTAATCCTTAAAAAACATTCTTCCATGTTTTTTTTTTATTTTAATTTTAAAATAATCTAGCAAAAATCCAATTTTACCGAAAGCAAAAACTGGCCTTTATTTCAATAATTAAAAAAATGCCAACAATTTGCTTGGTAATCTCGAGGAGAAAAAAAAAACAAAATTTCCCCCATTACTTTAAAATTTAGCACACATGCATATAAATACCTATCTCTTATACATTAGCAATCTGGTAATAATTTATTATTTACCTTGTGTAATGACAAAAAAATATCTGTTGTTTATATATAAGTTAGCCATAAAAATCACAGCAACAACAAAATTTTTTAAAAAACAAATTACAAAACTCATGCACCAAAGACCGTGCAAAGGAGATAGCATTCCGAGCAACATAAATAAATGAGTAAAGTACAAAATTCCCATGGCCAAACCGACACTATAAAATTAATGAAAAATCTTAATCAGGAAAGTGAGTTTAGGATACAGGGCATAATTGCATTACGGTATAAAATAAATATTAAAACACACTGAAAAGTGTGACAACAGTATAGCATGTGTATGCAATACCATATGGCTGCCATCGAAAAGCAAGCAAATACCACACAAACACACACACACACACAGATGCACACTTTCCTTCTAATCTAAACGATTCTTAGAGTTGCATGGTTGTCGCAACCACACCCCCAAAGCGATAAGAGCACAAGAATGAAAACCGACAACAACAATGTTTAGTCATGTATTCGATACTAGGATGCATTTTTGGCTATTTCTGTATATAAGCCCAAAACTTTCTCTATGTATGAATGAGTGTGTGTGTATACTGCCAGCACTCATGTTTCATGAATAGTATTGTGTGTGTATTTGTAAACTAACTCTTCCACACTTTTTGGCTACCAATTACAAAACTAAACAAGATTAAATTGAGAACACACACCACTAACATTGTGACAATAAGACTACATTTTAAAACGCAGCACAAACAGTGTTTGGTATTGAATGGAAAGCTTTTAAGAGTGAACTCGTTTTTAGAAGGAAAATTAAAAGTGTTCTGGCATTCAGAGGTCTTCTATATGATTATGGGAAATATTTCATTTGAATTAGGCACATTTCTCTAAGCCATTAACAAATAGTCCTTGAAAACATATTTATAAAAAAATCCACCTTTCTATAGTCTTGAAAAATATGTTTTTAAAAAGTATACGCTCTCAGAGTATTTGAAAATATATATTTTTTAAAACAAGCTTCTGGAGTCCTAAAAAATATTTTTCAAAATATACGGTTAGCTTCTAATGTCCTTTAAAAAAATATATTAAAAAACAAGCTTCTAGAGTACTTGAAAATCCACACTTTTAGAGTCCTGTAAAAACCATTCCATAAATATTAAAACTTGTAGAGTCCTTGAGAAAATATTATTTAAAAATCCACCCTTCAAGAGTCCTTGAGAAACTATTTAAAAACACACTTCCAGAGTGCTTGAAAAAAGACAATAGAAGTGTCCTTTAAAAATATTAAAAAAACAAGCTTCTAGAGAGCTTGAAAGTCCACACTTTAAGAGTCCTTGTCTTGGAAAAGATATTCTTTAAAAAATATACGCCCTCAGAGTATTTGAAAAAAATATATTTTTCATAACAAGCTTTTGGAGTTCTAAAAAATATTCTTTCAAAATACACGGTTAGCTTCTAATGTCCTGTAAAAAAATATTAAAAAAACAAGATTCTAGAGTGCTTGAAAATCCACACTTTAAGAGTCCTTGAAAAACCATTCTATAAATATTAAACACTTGTAGAGTCCTTGAGAAAATATTATTTAAAAAATCCACT
Organism: Musca vetustissima; assembly: GCF_032173495.1. NCBI lineage: Eukaryota > Metazoa > Arthropoda > Insecta > Diptera > Muscidae > Musca > Musca vetustissima. The sequence goes on from NW_026882378.1 coordinate 5,824, forward strand.
TTTCAAGAGTCATTGAGAAACTTTTTAAAAAATACGCTTCCAGAGTGCTTGAAAAAACTTCTAACGAAGTTACTCTTTAAAAATTACATTAAATTAAACTTAAATTAAACTTTATAAAAAATTGTTTAATAATATACGCTTATATAGTCTTTGAAATAATATTCGCCTAGTCTATGTAATACTCCTTACCCCTCCATAAGGAACTACTTTCAGCTTGTCTACAAAAGACTCCCTGGCCTTCGGCTCATCTTAAAAAGATGACATCCAGCTCTATGACCTTCAGCTTGTCTATGTCCTTCACCTTGTCTATGAAAAACCTTTTGGCCTTCTGTTTCTCTATAAAATACCTCCAACTTGTCTATGAAAGCCTCTCCAACATTCAGTTCATCTATGAGAGACTCCCTGATCTTCAGTTTGTCTATGAAAAACGCATTGGCTTTGCGTTCTCAATGAAAAACTCTATAACCTTCAGTTCATCTATGAAAGACCTCCCTGATCTTCAGCTATTCTATGAAGAACTCTCTGACCTTATGTTCATCTATTTTATACTCTGAACGTTTATAAAAGTCTCAGTCGCCTTCAGCCCATTTATGAGAGAATCCCGCACCTTCAGCTCATATATATTAATCTCCCTTGCTTTAAGTTCGTCTTTGAAAGCCTCCCTGATCTTCAGCTCATCTATGGAGCCTCTCAGACCTTCATCTCATTTATGAAAGACTACCTGACCTTCAGCTCATCTATGAAAGACTCCCTGACATTCAACTCAACTGTGAAAGACCCCCTGACCTTCAGCTCGTCTATGATTGTCGTCTTCATGGTTTTCAGCTTGAATATTAAATGCTCATAGGCCTTTAGCTAGACTATCTGAACTTTAAAACATCTATGAAACACTCCCTGACCATCACCTCGTCTATAAAACACTCCCAGGCCTTTAGATCATCTATACCAAGTCTCCATGGCCATCAGGTCGTCTGTGAGCACATTGAGCTAATCTATAATAATCTCCCTAGCCTTAAGTCCGTCTTTGAAAGCCTCCCTAACCTTCAGCTCATCTATGGAAGCCTCTTAGACCTTCATATCATTTATGAATGACTACCTGACCTTCAGCTCATCTATGAAAGACTCCCTGACATTCAACTCATCTGTGAAAGACTCGCTGACCTTCAGCTTGTCCATGAAAGCCTCCGTGACCATCAGATAATCTATAAAAGACTCCCTGATCTTCATCTCATCTATATAAGACACCTTGGTCTTTATAATCTGAAAACAGTCCCCGATCTTAAACTCGCTTATGAAGGACACCCTGGACTTTAGCTAGTCTATTAAAGAAAATGTGGCCTTCAGCTCATCTATGAAAGTGTCGCTACCGGTAAGTCCATCTGTGGAAAAAAACTCTTTGGCCTTCAATGTTCGACTCCTTTGTTTTCCGCTCGTCTATGATTGTCGTCTTCCTGGTTTTCAGCTTGACTATGAAATGCTCATAGGCCTTTCGCTAGACTATCTGAACTTTAACACATCTATGAAACACTCCCTGACCATCACCTCGTCTATAAAAGACTCCCAGGCCTTTAGATCGTCTATCCCAAGTCTCCATGGCCATCAGGTCGTCTGTGAGGACTTTCTAACCGTCACCTCATTTAGTGTTAAATATTCATTTTAGGGCTATCTGACCTTCACCTTGTCCCCTTGCCCTTAAGTTTCATTCTGTCGATAATGTGAAAATAATTTACATATGCGTTAAAAATATCTTTAGATTTTAATGCAAATTTGATGTACTAAAACTAAATCCACATATCCTCATTTTCAAGTACTTCTTGGCCTCAATCCTTATCGTCCAACATTGTAAATTCGTTGTTTTTAAGTGTCGCTTAAAATAAAATTGTAACGTTTACAAAGCACTGTTAATATTATACTAATTTACAATGGCAAACATTATCTATACACAAAAACTATCTAACACTTAGCACACACACACACAAACACATTCACAACAATTCAGACCTTAACTAGTTTAACGATTCCCATCCATACTCGGCACGGTTTGGCTTGGCTCTTTCTAGTGTTTAGTCTTGATTTTTGTGCCCGGTAAGTGTGTTTCGATGTTTTGAATGGTTTAAATGGTAATTGCTGCAACCTAACATTGACAATACATGAAAAATCAATGAGGGTTACCACCTTTGTGTATATACCCCCACCAATAGGGCACATAAAAAAAACTTGGAATCTAAACCTCTTAAACAATATACACACTTGGCTCCACGTAGATGTATAGGTAAACAAAACTGCAAAGATATAAAATACAGAAAATATGTGAAGGTAGAGCCGTATAGACAGTGGAACCAAATTAGGATGCCAAATTTTTTATAAACAATTTCGAATATTCCCTTGAATTGCATTTGGTTCTAAATAAACGAACCTGAATAGGACGTATCTAGTTTTTACTTATGTTTCCTAGCTTTCAGATTTATGTAATTCTCCTATTAGTTCAAATTAATTTACTTGTCTGCCCTACATTCCAACCCATTTACATTGTTCGCCATATTACTTTGACCCACTGTCAATATAGGGCAAATATTTGGCCTTTATTTAACACACACACACCCAGACACACATGCCACTTAACGAACGACACACTGAACAGAGCGCCATTCCTGTCTGTAAGTGGATATATGAGTTTTCGTGTACAAAACTTGGTTCTGCATTTACTGGCACACGTCTACCAAACCATGGCACTGCCTTTGGGGTGTATCTGTGTTTGTGTCACGAATGGTACATACAGAACATTTGACTTTTCTCACATCTATTCTGTGTTATCTTTTACTGGCTGTATACACATACATCCATATAAATATAACCACACACACATACACTCATATACTTTTATTGTTATATTTTTCTGGTTGTAACGACGAAAACCATTGAAGTGCAAGAGGTAAGAGGGGTTTAAAATTAATGTTCTCTTGGCCTTTGAATGGGCGTTAAATCGACGACGACTCTGCCACTCTAAGGCCTACCCCTATGGTTTCCTTTAACACAAAATGAAACAGAGCAAAATGTCTGTTGTGGCATCCCCAAAAGAACCAATGCAGATTTTAACAACATCAAAGTGTTATACTTTTTGTTTGGTATATAAAAAGAAACACATACATATGTATATACACAATATGTGCACTACATCTTTTATATGTGTATGCGTGTGTATGCTCCAAAATACTTTCATACTTTAGTTATTATAGTGAAGTCTTATCGTTTTCATTGCTTTGGGGAAATACTTCTCCCATTTCATGTACACACTCACACTATCACACCCATACCCTACACATCAGCCTTCATGTTTGTACATACACATACAATGTATCCTATATGCTATCACCAGTCATCAGTTGTCCAACACGAAAGAGCAGTTCTCCACTGCTATACTCATTAGCACCAAGACAGATTTTTAAGTGGCCAACTGTTTTGCTGCAATAATGATGGCCCGCATCACTTCATCTCATCTCAATTCGATGTCGTTTCTTTTCTTCTTCAGTTCTTGGTTTGCACAAGTATGCGTTTATTATAGGCAAAAGCTTGTCTTGAGCCTTTTACTAATTTAATGTTTTGCTACTTTATTGCAAGTACATAATATGTAACAGTGATAGTCATTGATAATGTAGTTACAATGTATGTATACAGTGGGTGTCAATAAAAAGTATACAATGTTAAAAGGGGGGATGGTAATAAAACAATTATAAAGAATCCAATACTCGTAATTAATGGCCAGGGAATCTTTAAATGCCAGCTAAAGGGATGCTTACATAGACGTACTGAAGACCATGGAATCATTCATAGAAGAACGGAAGACTGGGGAGCTACTGACCAGGATGTGTTTTTAGACAAGCTGAAGGCTAGGGTACTATTTCATAGAAGAGCTGAAGGCAAGGGATTTTTTCATATACGAGCCAGGGAGCCTTCACAGACAATTCAAAGTCTTTCACAGAAAATGTGTGACTTTGACAGAAGCTCTGATGGTCAGGGAGGCTTTCATACAAGCGTCTTGTCTATTAAAGGCCCCTTGACCTCCACCTTACCTATGATATACTCCCTGACCTTTAGGTTATATATGTGAGACTTCCTGACTTTTAGTTCATCTATTAAAATCTCCCTGGCCTTTATTTGGTCTTTGAAAGACTCCCTAACCTTCAGCTCATCTATGAAAGACTCCCTGATCGTCTATGAAAGCCTCACTAGCCTTCATATCGGCAAGGAATTTCTATAGACGAGCCTTTAGAATCTCCCTGGCCTTTATTTGGTCTTTGATAGACTCCCTAACTTTCAGCTCATATATGAAAGACTCCCTGATCTTCAGTCATCGTCTATGCAAGCCTCCCTAGCCTTCGTATCGGCAAGACAATCCAAGGGCTAGGGAATCTGTCAGAGAAAATGTGTGACTTTGGCAGACGAGCTGAGGGCCAGGGAGGCTTTCATAGAAAACCTGATGGTCTAGGGAGGATTTCATAGACGAGCCAGCGAATCTTGACATATTAAATAAATGCCAGGGAGCCTTTCATAGAAGAGGTGAGATTTTTACACGTAAACTGGAGGCCAGAGAGGCTTTCAAAGATGAGCTGAAGCATTGAAATATTTCATACAAATGCTAAAGCCTAGATAGTCTTTCATAGATGAGCTGAAGCCTCGGGATTCTTACATACGAGCTGAAGGTCAGGGAGTTTTTCACAGAAGAGGTAATACTCTGACAGAGGAGATGATGACTATGAAGACTTTCATGGACGATGCGGATGTTAGGAAGTATTTCATAGAATAATTGTATGTCAGGGAGTCGTTCATAGACTAGCTGAAGGACAGGGAGTGTTTTATAGATATGAAGGTCAAGGATACTTTCTTGGACGAATTGAAGGTGAATGAGTCCTTCATAGAGGGGCTAAATGTCAGGGAGCCTTTCATTGACGAACTGACAGAGGAGCTGAACGGGGAGTATTTCGTAGACAAGCTGAAGGCAAGGGAATATTTCATAGAATATGGTTTCTTTCATAGACGAGCCAGGGAAGACGAACCATGAAGACTTTCATGTATAATCCGAAGGTAAGGAAGTCTTCAAAAGAGGAGCTCGAGAGCAAAGAGTCTTTGATAGTGGTGCTAAAGGCTCGTAAGTCTTTCATAGACCAGTTGAAGACCAGAAAGTCTTTCATAGAAGGGACATGAAGGCAATGAAATTTTTCAAGGAGTTTTTCATAGACAACGAAGGAGAGAATTGCCAGGATATGGTTTCTTTTATAGTCGATCTGGAGTCCAGGAAGTGCTTCACCAATAGACTAGAAAGTCTTTCATAGACGGGCCATGAAGGCAATGAAATTTTTCAAGGAGTTTTTCATAGACGGAGAGAATGCCAGGGATCTTTTATAGTCGATCTGGAGTCCAGGAAGTGCTTCATAGCCGAGCTAAAGGCCAGGGAGCAACTAAACAGGAAGTATTTCATAGAAAAGCTAAAGGCTGATACATAGGCAGTTTTTCATAGAGAAGCAGAAGGCTTGAGAAGCCAATGCTGTGAAGAAGCCGATGCTCTGGAGAAGCTGAATGTCTGTGAAAGGCGTTCTCAAAAGGATTTGGATTTTTCTCGGAGACTTGAAGGCTATTGTGTCGGAATTTTAAATCTATTTTGATTTTTTTGAAGAAACACAAATAGATTTGTTTTTTACATAAATATGCACGAAATATTTCGTAAGTAAAAATAAAAATTTTGGAGTTTAACTTAAGACTTCGATTTAGCCTATGTGAAATATATGGAATTTTATATATATATATATATATATATAAATACCTTCTCTCATAATTATTTTCTCTTCCTATTCATACCATTTCACCCATTGTATACACCCCACTAAAGAAAAAACAACCATTTGTTGCAGATACAAAAGGGAAATGCTGATAATTAAAGATAGTGTAATTTCGGGGTGGTGCGAGTAATTAGTTTCATAAGCTTTTGAGAAAAAGCTAGAAGTATTTTTTGTACTTTTCTTATAACTGCATTGCTAAATAAAAATCAAGTAGTTATAACATCACAACACAGACATCAAATACATACCGGGGAAAGAGTAAGAAAAGAAAATTAGAAAAGACAAAAGTCCTTTAAATCGTTTACCCAAACCACCGCCGTCACCATCCATTATAAAAAGTAGGTATGTTTGTGATTACACACACACACATATATATATATATATATATATATATATATTACACATAATATTTTTTTATGGCTCACCAAATGACTTGGTCATCCAACCAGCCACTTAGAGTATTAGGGTTGGCCATTGTTAATAAGATAATTAACACAAAATACCAGTTATAAATTTATAGAGGAAGTGGATTTTTTTATTATGTGAGTAGCTTGAAACACTTGAAGACACATGACACTGAACAATTTTTGCTGTGAGGAAGAAGAAATAGAGGAGGATGTGTTGTTCGTTTCACAAGAAAATACTTATAAAGTGACTTTAATAATTCTTTATAGTGATACGTTATTGGATTATTTAAGGGGTGACCTTTCATTTAATATGTTTTTAATGAACTAAATGGAAAATGTAGTTTTTCAAATGGTGTCTATTTTTAAAGAAGAAATAAAATAATTAAGAATATAGATGCAATGATTTCAAATTAAAAATATTTTATTAATTATATTCAGGAAATACGAAGGCGTGGATTTTTTATATAATAATTTTTAGAGTTCATACTAAGGCGTGGATTTTTTTAAACAATTATTCTTAGAGTTCATACTATGGCGTGGATTTTTTTAAACAATTATTTCTTAGAGTTCATACTAAGGCGTGGATTTTTTTAAGTAATTATTTTTAAGGTCAATTCTATAGTGTAGATTTTTAAATAATTTTTTTGGGGTCAATACTAAGACGAGGAATTTTTAAATGAATATTTTTATGGTCATGCTAAGGCGTGGATTTTTTTAAGAATTATTTTTAGGGTCCAAACTAAGGCGGAGATTTTTCAAAGAATTATTTTTATGGTCCATACTAAGGCGGAGATTTTTCAAAGAATTTTTTTTTATGGTCCATACTAAGTCATGGATTTTTTAAATAATTATTTTTAGGGTTCATATTAAACCGTGAAGTTTTTCAATAATTCTTTTTAAAGCCCATACTGAACCGTGGAATTTTTATACCCTTCACCCCACTCTGGTACAGGGTATTATGTCTTTGTACATATTTTTGTAACATGCAAAAGGAAACGAGATAGACACGTGGTTCCTTTTGAGGATATGCATAGAATCACTTTCTGAGCCGATTTATGCATTTCCGTCTGTTGGTGTTAAACTGTAAACAAAGTACAGGTCGTATTTATAATCCGATGTGGATGACATTTGGTACAGCTCATTTGTTTGGCCCAAGGACGAATCCTATTGAAATTAGTCTAGAATGATGTGTGCTGAGTTTCGTGAAGATTTAGATATAGCTCCCATATATAGTTTCGTCCGATTTTGTGTAAATGGTGCACCAAAGTCCCAAAATATACTTCGATTTGCACGAAATTTGGCATAGGGCACTCAATTAAGTCTAGAATGATGTGTTCTGAGTTTCGTGAAAATCGGATCAGATATAGATATAGATCACATATATAGTTTCTTCCGATTTTATGTAAATGGTGCGCCAAAGTCTCAAAATATGCTTCGATTTGCACGAAATTTGGCATAGCGTACTCAATTAAGTCTAGAATGATGTGTACTGAGTTTCGTGAAAATCGGTTCAGAATTAAGTCTTGAAAGATGTGTGTTCAATTTCGTAAAAACCGGTCCGATTTTAGGTAAATGGTACACCAAATACCCAATATATTTTTCGATTTGCACGAAGTTTGGCACAGCGTAATGAATTAGGTCTATAGTGATGTATGTTAAGAAAATCGGTTCAAATTTACATATAGCTCCCATATATATTTTCGTCCGATTTAAAGTCAATTGCGTACAAACGTCCCTTAATATCTTTTGGTTTGCACGAAATTTGGCATAGTGTACTGATATGTGATAAGTTTCGTAAAAATCGGTTCTGATTTAGATATAGCTCCTATATATATTTTTGTCCGATTTTTTTATAAATGGTGCTCCAAAGTCCCTATATATCCCTCGATTTGCACGAAATTTGGCACAGCGTACGGAATTATGTGTGCAACAATGTGTGTTAAATTTCATAAAAATCAGGTTAGATTTATATGTAGCTCCCATTTAAATGTTCGTCCGATTTTATGTAAATGGTGCACCAAATTCCCAAAATATGGCTCGTAGGTTAAACGGAAGCGTATATTTAAAACAATAATTTTGATAGTAAACATTTTTGGAAAAATATTTTTTGGAGGTTAACCGGAAGAGTTTAGTTTTGCAATGAAATAGTATTGTCAACAACCTTAGTTGTTTTATATCAAAAATTATTCAAAATTTTCAAACTTTACACTAATACCACAATGACAAAAATAAATCCCTTCTGATGCCATACCAGCTGACAGAAATTCAGCCACCTTGTAATATTTTATTTTTCACAAAGCACTGATTTGTCCTCGACAAATTTGTTTATTCGTCCTTTTTTTCGAATTTTTGTTTTTTGACCCAATTATACATATTTTTCGGTGTATGCAGTATGTTATTCATTTTTTTTGTTTGGTATTATAATCCCTTCTTTGTTTTATCCATACAATGCCGAGAATGCATTGCAAAAACATATTTAAATATACCAGAAAAAATGTGTTCCACACCAAACAAACAACAGCAACAACGGCTGTTTCTCTTCTTCAGTTACGCCAAAAGACCGCAATTAATGCATGCCAAAAATTTGTATGTGGAAAACAAAAACAACAACAGCAACAACGATGGGATAAAAATGTGTCTTTTGTGTGGTACTTGCGGCAATAATGCCAGCCTTTTGTATTTAAACATCATCACAGAAAATGAACAAACGGACACCAAGCAAAAAATATAAAATAAAAACAAAAATACCAAAAAAATTGTTTTTCAATATTCATGTACGCCAAAAATGTCGCTATATCATACTTGTATGTTTGTAGGTATATTTCTGTGTTGCGCTGCCCTTCTTTTACTGCATATACATACATTATATGCGAAAAGAGAGATCTATATGTAAATATGTGAATGAGTTTCCGGTATTTCCAACGGAAGTTATTATTCAGCAGAGTTTTTTTTTTTTGGTAATAATAGGTATTTTACAATTTGTATGGAATTTCATATACAGTATGAATGGTTTTTTGTTTTGAAAAAAAAAGAAAAATGCCAGCGAATAACTCTATTTGGTTATTAAAACCACAAAAATTGAGCCATACTCAAACACACACATACATGAATATTTTGAGGCAGGAAATAAGGCAATGCATATTTATGTTTTATAGAAGCACTGTTTGCTTCAGTTTGGCCATGGAATTTGCAAAAGCATCAGGAAATTGATTATGTTCTAGTATTTAAATAGTGATTTCGATGTATATTTTAGAGCAATATTAGTAACAAGGGCAATTAGGGAGATATTCACTAAAATTGGTATAATGAATTAAGCTTTGAGAGATAGTGGAGCTAATAGTCTCTTCCTATGGAAGACGTGGAGGTATTCTTCATCCAATGGGAGACCTGGAGGTATTATTCTTCCTATAGAAGAGCTACATGCAATATTCTTGCTATATTAATGCTGGGACGAACTTCAGGTATTCTTCTTCCTTTGGAAGAGATGCAGGTATTCTTTTTCCTGTGTAAGAGCTGCACGTATTCTTCTTTCTATGCAAGAACTGCATGCAATTTTCTTCCTAAAGGAATCTTCCTACATGAGAGCTGGATGTATTCTTCTTCCAAGAGGAGAACTGTAGATACTCTTCGTTTTGTGGAAGAGCTGCAGGTATTCTTCTTCCTGTGGAAGCGGTGCAGGTATTTTTCTTCCTGAGGAAGAGCTGAAGGAATCTTCTTCGTCTGGAAGAACTGCACGTATTATTCTTTCTACAGGAGAGCTGGAGGTCTTCTTCCTTCTAGAAAAGAACTGTAGTTCTTCTTCTTCCTGTGGAAGAGCTGCAGATATTAATATTCCTGTGGAAGAGCTGCAGGAATGGCTACGAAATTTATGAATCAGGAAAAAAATATTATTACTAATATTCAGTATAGCCCTTCTAATTACTTGTCCAGATTTCCTTCACCGTGGGTTGTGTTGTAATGTTCAGCTTTCAATTGTGGCCTATAAATCGATTTAAAAACCAGTCAGCGGAGCAGTATAGTCGGACGGGGCCGACCATACGATACCCTACACAACTCCCACGAAACTTTATCTTTCTGCGGATGTTTCTTGCTAGCCTTGTGATTTTTTCCTGATATTTGCACCCTCTTGCCTGATTAGATTTCAACAGCACCTCTTCCTTACACTGACATATATTCCGAATATTACTAATATCAGTACAGCCCTTCTAATTACTTCTCCAGATTCCCTTCACCGTAAGTTGTGTTGTGATATTCGGAATATATTCGGGTCGAAAACACACAAAAAATTAAGTTTTCGGTCCATTTCATCCCAAAATGTTAATCTGATCATCACAGAAAATTATAGGTGTTGCCCTTGACCATAACTGAAACCTCTTGGAGATTTTCTAAGCGATCAGCGTTGTATTTCCGTCCCCTACTGTGGTAATGGTTTACTAAATAATATCTGAATACATAAGTACCTGTAAATATTTGAGTGTAACTCCCACATCCGAGTACACACGACAATACAATTGGTATCAATTTAAAGGTAAACCACTCCTCTTGGATATACTATAAACTTCTCGGGTCTATGTCCTTCAGGAGGAAATATATACGCCATAGATTACACAAAAGTCAGGGTTTATTTGACCAGCTAAATATTGACCAATCTTTATCAAAACAGGCATGCTTATTCTTTGGTCCGATTCCCTTCTCCATGCAAAAATTCGTGGTATTTGGGTCTTAATTGCGGCCTCTGGAGCGGCCAGAAAAACCGACAAAAATAAAGTTGTTGGTCCATTTCATCCCCTAAATATGAACCGATCTTTTCCAAAAACAATAGGGGACAGACGGACGGACATACATGTCTAGATCGACTCAGCTAGTCGAGATATGACGATCGGTATACATAAAGGGGCAGCACAAAACTGTCTGTGAATTTTTTTTTTTTTGAAATCGGTTCAGATTTAGACATAGCTTCTATATATAATTTCGTCCGATTTTATGCAAATGATTTACCAAACTCCCAATGTTTTTTCCGATTGAGACAAAATTTTGCACAGCGTTCCAAATTAAGTCCAGTTTGATTCCTGTGAAGTTTTGTAAAAATCGGTAAGGATTAAGATATAGCTCCTATATATATATATATATAGTTTCGTCCGATTTTATGTAATTGGTGCACCAATCTCCCAATGTTTGTCTGATTGAGACAACATTTTGCAGACGGTACTTAATTAGGTCTGGATTGATGACTGTGAAGTTTTGTTAAAATCTGTTCAGATTTAGATATAGCTCACATATATATTTTCGTCCGATTTTATATAAATAATGCATCAAACTACCAATGTTTGCCCGAATGTGACAAAATTTTGCACAGCGTTTGATGTCTGTGAAGTTTTGTTGAAATCGGTTCAGATTTAGATAAAGCTCTCATATATAGTTTCGTCCGATTTTATGTAAGTGGAGCTCCAAACTACTATTGTTTGTCTGATTGTGACAAGATTTAGAACAGCGTTCTGAATTAGATCCAGATTTACGTCTCTGAATATCTGTTGAAATCGGTTCAATTTAGATATAGCTCCCATATATAGTTTCGTCCGATTTTTTTGTAAGTGGACCTCCAAACCACTAATGTTTGCCCGCTTGTGACAAAATTTAGCTCAGCGTACTTATTTAGGTCCAGATTTACGTCTCTGAAGTTCTGTTGAAATCGGTTCAGATTTAGATATAGCTCTCATATATATTTTCGCCCGATTTTATGTAAGTGGAGCTCCAAACCACTAATGTTTGTACAATTGTGACAAAATATAGCACAGTGTACTGATTTAGGTTCAGATTTATGTCTCTGAAGTTCTGTTGAAATCGTTTCAGATTTACATATTTCTCCCATATATAGTTTCGTCCGATTTTGTGTAAGTGGAGCTCCAAACTACTAATGTTTGTCCGATTGTGACAAAATGTTACACAGCTTACTGAATTACGTCCAGATTTACGTCTCTGAATTTCTGTTGAAATCGGTTCAGTTGTTCATATATCTCCCATATATAGTTCCGTCCATTAGTGGGAGAAGTACCAGAAGGAGTGGACCTATGGGTCCCATCTTCAAACTTTATCTGGGTTCGATAAGGATAATACCTTGTGCAATATTTGGTTCAAATCGGACTTTCCATTCGCCTGATGTTGGATTCATAAATATTAAAAATAGTTGATCCCTTGCGGGGGAGCTACTAGTAGGAGTGGAAGGAATGGTCCCATCTGCCAAATTGATCTAGACTTGGTAAAGGTTATGGGTTAGGCAAAGTTTGTTTCAAATTCAGCAACTCATTGGCTTAATATTGGGTTTAAAAATATTGAAAATTTTGACCCTCTGTGGGGGATGTACCAGAAGGAGTGGACTAATGGCCACATCTTTCTGCTTGATCTAGGCTTAGTAAAAATAATATGTTGTATAAAGTTTCGTTAAAATCGGATAGTCCGTTTGCATGTTATTATTATAAAATTAATTTTTAGCACAATTTTGGCCATTTTGTGGGGGACGTACTAGAAGGAGTGGACCGATTTTGGCCATCTTCAAACTTAAACTAAGTTTGGAAGAATTATTAAGATGTTCTAAGTTTGGATGATATTGATTATTCCCTTCGAGAGTTATCGTGCAATCTGAAACGGATTTTTTTCATGGAAACCTGGGGTCTAAAGCCAATATTTCGACGAGACACATTTTCACCGTATCAAAGGGTATAATTCAGTCTAGTTTAATTTCTGTGAAGTTCTGTTGAAATCGGTGCGGATTTAGATATATAGCCCATATTTAGTTTCGACCAATTTTAAGCAAATAATGCAACGTTATTGTTTGCGCCAATGCAGATATAGCTCTCTCATAAATTGTATTCTGATCATCACCGAAAAATCATCACCATAATGGGAACTTCATGGAATATTTCAAAGCGATCAGCGCTATATTTCCGCTCTCTAATTTGGTAATGGGTTACTAAATAATATTTGAATACGTAAGCACCTGTAAATATTTAAGTGTAACTCCCACATCCGAATAGATACATCAATATATTTGATATCAATTTAAAGGTTAACCACCTCTTGCATAAACTATCAACTTATCGGGTCTATATCCTTCAGGAATAAAGATATAAGCCATAGAATTCAAATTTTGTAATTTTTCACACAAAAGTCAGAGTCCATTTGACCCGCTAAATAATGACCGATCTTTATCAAAGCAGACATGCTTATTCTTTGGCCCGATACCCTTCTCCATGTAAAATTTTGCGATGTTCGGACCATAATTGCGGCCTATGGAGCGACCAGAAACTAGGCATTTGGTCCATTTCATCCCCTAAATATTAGCCGATCCTTACCAAAAACAATAGGGGTCTTCATTGGGCCGAACCCAGCCTACATGCAACATTTCGTGAAGATTGGTCCATAACTGTGGCCTGTATCGTGTTTACAAATTTTAATGGACAGACGGACGGACACACATGTCTAGATCGACTCAGCTAGTCGAGATATGACGATCTGTATACCTAAAGGTGGGTCTAGGACCAATATTTCGCGGAGTTACAAACTCTTGGGGCTGCACAAAGCTATAATACCCTGACGACATAGTTGTGTAGGGTATAACAACGTTCTATATGATTGTAAATAATGTAAAGAACATAAAAAAAAGTTTAAAAAAATTCTTTACACAATAAAAATTCTTTCAGAATGAGGTCATTTTGACCGATTTTAGGCAATATAGGTTTATACAAACTTCCAGTCTTTCTAGTGTTAAGGATGCATCTCCTGAATATACCCAAAGTGCTGAAAATAGTTTAACATGCCTTTTTCTCCCATTCCCAAAAACTCATTTCAACTTTTCCCTAATTACCCATTCAAATAGCCATCCATGTATTCATTGGTCTCCAATTAGCCATTGAAACAAAAGCAATAACAACAACAAAATATATTATACCAATTTGAAGTTGTAACAATAAATCTTAGAATAATAAAAATCGATATTTTCTTGTTAAACAATAAAAATCAAGTGTTGTACCTTTGCTTCGTATAACTCATACGGTATTTTTGTGCTTCTCTTCATTTTTTTACAGATTTCGTAGGAAGGACACACACACACACACATTCAGTCGAAAGGACCAAACCAATGAATGACCAGCCACCGCAGAAAGTGTGAGACAACAATGGTTACAGTGAGCAGCAGCAGCAGCAGGGGCAGTGAGGAAAACAATTTCATGGAACAAAACACACAATAAACAAATGAACCATAACAATAAATTTCACAAGTCCCCTTTGAGAGAAAGAGATACATTGGCATCAGGCTATAGAAAAATGTAAACACAATAAATTCCAAAATCACGTAAAAAAAAGAAACAAAGCAAAAAAACATTTGTAGTTGTAACAAAAAACGGATGTGCTGCAATACGGAAGAAAGCCGAAAGGAATAACAGCAAATAAACAAATCAAAAGTACCCCAAAAATATACTAAAAATTCTGTCCATGGTGCATTGTATTATTTTTGGTTAAAAGAAGACTGTTTTAAAACGAAGCTATACATAAAATATTATTGGTTTTGTTTTATTTCCTTGTTTTTCAAATCAAAGGAAACCAAACGACATTCCTTGTCATGCTCATAAAAGAACTGGGCATACAAATTTATGACATGTTTGCTTAAAAAAAAGAGGCCACAACATAAACAAATGAAGTGTTAAGGCCATATGAGACAAAAGGGGAAATAATATTGGCTAATAATTCCAAAAAATAAAAAAAAATCCTCATAAAATTTTAAAATATTTTCCCATCATTATAATTTGCCATTAAAAAAAAATTCCCCACCAAAATGACGTGATTGCAGAGAGACAGGGAGAAAATTATTAAAATACCCAAATTATCTTCAATCCTTTTAGTTAATGATAAATGGAAGTCATAAAAAACATTTTGAAATTTTCAAAACAATAAACCACAACCCGACCCAATGATGTCCTAATTTTGTGCTGCAAATTGAGCGCTCAGATGGCAGAGCAGAAAAATAAGCAAAGGAAAGGAAGCAATAAAAGTTATGGTGCAAATTATAAATAATTTCCAATAAACACTAAAACTGTTATAAAAACTCTTCAAATTTGAGTCCGTCCGTTTATCTACACACACACACACACTCACCCAACCAGGATTCATCATAGCCATGGAACTCTTACATTTATTAACAAACAGTACAGTACAGCTCACAGTGAAATCATAAAATATTCAAGCAACAACAAATCGAGAAACATTAAAAACAAAAATCGTTTGAAAAACAAAAGCGGGAAATCCCACTCTTCATAAAAAAAAACAAATTATAACGGCTTCACAAAAATATAAAAAATAAAAAAACAAAGGGGATAACAAACGAAATGAAAATATAACCATAAAAATATATATTTTTTGCCATTTCCTAAAAGTGTTTCACAATATCGCCGAGAACAACAACAAAAAATCCAAAACTAACTAAAAGCAAAACTAAGACAACAAACAGTTTTTTTTATGGCAAACTTTTTACAAAGCGACGAAACGGCGTCAGGTTAATAGGGCCAGGCAACAGTAGCAGCAATAACAAAAGGACAACAACAACAGCAAGTCAACAACATAGATATTCTAAAGCAATTCGTTAAAAGCATATCCCATAAAAGCTATTACAAAAAAAAAAACAAACCCAAACAGACATAACATAAATAGACAAAGACCATAGCTGGTGGGTGGATAACGCAACGAAAAAAAACAAACCAAACTGCAAAAGAGGCGAAAGTGAATTTGTTTCCCCATTTCAAAAACGAAAAAAAATATTATCACATACACATCTAAGCTTTTCAGTTGTGTGGTGTTGTGCTCTTCTTTTTCATTCCAAATCCATCAGCAAAACAAATTCTTTGTAAAACAAACACCGCTAATAACTTTTAATAGAAAGTGAAATGTGTCAGCAAACTCCAGCCACATAAAATACAAGTCAGTCAACCAGTGTATCTTTTGTGTGTGTGTATGCGTGCGTCTGTCAGGTTTGTCAGCATCTGCGTCACATCAATGCTACTACCAATTTACAAAAATATCATCAACAAAATCTTTGTCATCGCTGCTGTCGTCATCGTAAGAATTTAATTACACCTTTACACGTCCACAAACACACACACATTCATACAAAATGCATTTGCCGCAAATGCATTTGTGTCAGTGCATTGTGACAGCTGTATTTTATTTAAATATGGGTAAGTACAAAACTAAGAATAATAATAATAACTATATTTACAAAACGCACATATATTTAATTAAAATCGCAAGATACGAAATTTAGATGTAAAAAATACAAAAGATGCACATGGGAATTTTGGAAAAAATATTTAAAATTAAAACAAGCAGTAACGTTTTTATGTTCGACAGGGTCGAACATTTCTTATCCTAGATCACGAGCTTTCAAAATTCCTTAAAATTCATCACACTGTACCACAGTGTGATGAAGGGTATAAAAAGGTGACCAAGAGTGTATAATTCTAATCAATAATATATACCCTTTATGGGGTCTCCGAAGAATCTTTCGATGTTCATCAACGCCCAGAAGAAACGGCTGGAGCTAGAATCTTGAAATTTTGGGTGAGGGTCACTCTTGGTCCAAATGTGACAGATAAGGCTGGATTTTTGGAAATACCTACTAGAATGGTACGAAAAGTACTAAAAATACTAATAAAAGAGTAAATTGATTGACTGACCGACTGATTTAACTATTCATCAACTCCCAGGACAAACGGCTGAAGCCTGAATCTTGAAATTCTAGGTGAGTGTCACTTTTGGTCCAAATGTGACAGATAAGGCTGGGTTTGTGGAAATTCGTACTAGAACCGTACCAAAAGTACTAAAAAGTACTAAATATGATATCAATTGCATTTGGCAAACTTGAAGAGCTAGAACTCTGGATTGAGGGGCACTAGAAATTTGGATTGAGGGGCACTGATGAAGTGTAGAATAGATGTAGCAAAGGACATTTTGGAAATTCGAACTATAAGTATCCGAAAAGCATTGAAATGTACTAAATTTGGTACAATTTCGTAGCATGTGAATGGATTGAGCTAAAAACTTGAAATATGGAATGCAAATTAAGGTTGAGAATAAGGGTCGATATGAGGAGAGTTTGGAAAGCGTGTACTCATGTGTCCGAAAAGTACTATATGGTACTATATTTGGTACAAATTTGATTTGGAAATACAATTCGAGCTGGAATCCTGAAAATTTATAGTAACAATACTATCGGAGTGTAGGATTGGGATATGTACGCAGTTTTGCAAATTTTTACTTATGTGTACGAAAAGTACTAAATCGTACTATAAATGGTACAATTTGGGATTGGGTGACACGATAGAGCTGGAACAATGAAGTTTGGAGTTAGGATCATTGTAGGGATATAGGATTAGAGTCAGGATTCAGTTTAACAAATTAATACTTATGGGTACTAAATGGTACTAAATTTGGTACATTTTTATTTTAGGTGAACCAATAGAGCTAGAATCATAAAATTTGGAGTCAGGATCACTGTTGAGCTGTAAGAATGAAATATGTAGGAAGTTTTAGAAATTTGTACTAATGTGTACTAAATTTGGTACAATTTAAATTGTGTGTGAAGCGATAGAGTTGAAATCATTAACTCTTGATTTAGGATCACTGTGGAGGTGTAGGATTGGGGTATGTAAGATGTTTTGGAAATTGGTACTATTGCGTACTAAATTTTGTATTTAAATTGTGGGTGAACCGATAGTGTTGGAATCCTGAAACCTGGATTTTGGATCACTGTGGGGTTGTTGGTTTGGGTTAAGTAAGAAGTTTTGGAAATTCGTACTACTGCTACACAATTTGATACAATTTGAATTGTGGGTGAACATATGGAGTTGAAATCATGAAACTTGGGTTTAGAATCACTGTCGGGGTGTAGGATTTGGGTATTTAGGAAGTTTTGGAAATTCGTACTACTGTGTACTAAATTTGGTACAATTTAAATTGTGGGTGAACCAATTGTGGGTTATGCATGAAGTTTTGTTGGATGGTTGAACAGGGTACTTATGGAAATAATGTCTGCTAAATGGAAAATTTGGATTTGGGTGAACCTTTAAGCTCGAATCATGAAATTTGGTACTAAATGGTACTCAAATGTAATTTATGGTCGATGTTAATACATGCTTAAATATTTCATTCATTCGCTAACGAAGTTGCGGGCATATGCTAGTAATAAATAAATAATCTATAAATGTTCTTATCCAGATATTTAGCTTAAGATACGCAATTGAAAGGGAAAAGGCAACACTCACTGACTTTTCCTTTTATTTTTTATACCCTTCACAACATTTTTTATACCCTTCGTAACAGGCAAAAGGAAACGAGATAGACCCATAGTTCCTTTTGAGAATATGCATAGAATCACTTTCTAAATCGATTTATGCATGTCCATCCGTCCGTCTATTGTGTTAAATTGTAAACAAAGTACAGGTCGCATTTATAACCCGATTTGGATGAAATTTGGCACAGCTCACTTGTTCGGCCCAAGGACGAACCCTTTTGAAATTGGTAAAAATCGGTTCAGACTTAGATATAGCTCCCATATATATTTTCGTCCGATTTAAGATAAATGGTGCACTAAAGACCCTGTATATCCGTCGATTTGCCGAAATTTGGTATAACGTAGAATGATGTCTTAGAATGATGTCTGCAAAGTTTTGTGAAAATCGGTCCAGATTTGGATATAGCTCCCATAAATAGTTTCGTCCGATTTCATGTAAATGGTGCACCAAAGTCCCTATATATATATATATATATATATACATAGCGTACTGAATTTAGTCCAGATTGATGTGTGCCAAGTTTCGTGAAAATCGAATGAGATTTAGATATAGTCCCCTTATATTATAGATTAAAATTGACGTACCAAGGAATCAATATATGGTAGATAGGAAGAAAACGTACTGAAATTACTGTAACATAACCTTTGACTAGTTTCGTTGAAATCGGTTCATATTTGGATATAGCTTCCCTATATTTTTTCGTTCGATTTTAAGTAAATTGTGCATTAAACTCTTCATGTACATGCATAACGTAAAAAATTGACCATAGAATAACGTATTTGCCTATTGATATTTGTTTGAAGTCGATTTACATACTATTGTCCTATTGTAACAAACGAATAACATGTTTATGGATAGATCTGGGCTGGGATTCACATTTAGATAAATATCAAATATTTTATTTCACCCAATTTCATTTTAATAGTACTCTTTAATATACCCACAGTGGTTGGTGAAGGGTATCATATAGTCGGCCCCGTCCGACTTTACTACTTTCCTTACTGGTTTATAATTGCAAACAAATATTTAATATTCATACAAAATTTCTATAAATTATTATGAACCACCTTTAAGGGGACCACAGAATCCCAAAAGTCGGTAGAACATTATTGTTTTAAATTACTTTTATTTAATTAATATATTTTGGTATTTACCAATGACATATAAATCAATTAAATAACAATTTATTACAAATTATTCTAATTTATAAATTTGAATAATGTCCCACAAATTAAGCTAGAACTCCATCAAATGCAGCATTTAAAATCCCAAAACACACACACACACAAAACCAATTACAAGCTCACATTAAAAAAAAGTATTTAACATTGTGTTTGAACAACAGCAACAACAACATTTGTCAACTGATTACAATTAACAGATACAACAAGATTGTAATTTAAAACAATTTAAATGTCAGTTGAGATTTAAATTGCGCACATTTGAGGCCCTTAAATCAACAACAACGACGACGACTACTACTACTACAATTTAATTATGTTTTCTAAATGAACTTTTAATAGTTTTGAGTTAGTTGTTGGTAGCTCGTTAAACACAATTGTTTATGTAGACAGTTAGTCAGTGTGTGTGTATGTTTATTTGTATGCGTAAGCATGTAAATGTGGAATTTACCTTTCAAAATTGTAGGTGTGTTGTGGATGTGTTGTGGCACATAGAGTTTTTAGTTGGCAGCAAGTAATCAGCATACAATTGTTTGTGTGTGATTGAGTGTGTGTGTTTGTGTGGGAATATATGTCTGTGCGAAAGCTTCACAATTCTCTCGATGCCAATTGAGGACATTGGTAAATTGTTTAACAACATATGTAAATACATTATAGACAACACAATTCAAAACAAAATACGCTTACTGACATTTCGAGTGGATATTGAGATGGATCGGAAAATATTGGAGTATTTTCGCTACTGTAACAATATTGTCTTAATATTGTAATCAAATGTATATACAGATTTGCATATTTAGCAATATTATTCGTATATATATTCTCCTCCCAACAACCCTCTAATATATTAAAAAACCTAATACCATTGACTGATTACAGCCGTATTACAATTACAAAAATATCTGATATCGTTGTAATTTAAAATCTAATCTTTTACGCTTTATTTTTTCCTACATACACATATTTACAGCATTTTTACATTTGCAAATTGGCTATGCATATGTTTGTGTGATTGTATTTTTTTGTTTAAATCTCGTGAGCGTGTCAACACCACTAACATTGCTATAATTGTATCCGTGAGTGAACGAAGGAAGGTATGAGGGCTTTGTCGATTGTTTAAATTACCAGTCATTAGAAGTTGAGCGGCAATCCTTCACACGCAAGCACACGCATACATATGTATAATGAGCGAGAGAAGCGCAAATATGCAAACGTGTTTGGCACACTTAAGCATATGTATATTAATTAAGTCTGCATTGCAAACGCACACATATACACTCTGAAATTTAATTGAACACAATGAAATTCAATCAATGATGTTAGGGCTCTGAGGGACTTGTTAAGATTGTAATCGATATTGACTGAAGACAAATGTGAGTGTTAACGCTGTGCTGTATGTGATGACACTTTTAGGTAGTAAGTATGTATGGATGGCATTAGTGATTTATATTTACTTGTAAAATGTATTAAAACAAAGCGTGCAGAAACGGTAGAGAGCAACATAAAATTTACTTGGCATGCTAATTATATTATGGGGATTTATTGATGAAATATAATGACAATAATTTAAATATATTACAGATTTGTAATAAATAGGGTTTTATACATGTCTAAAGTTTTCAAAAACAGCCATATATAACTAATAAAGTTTTGTGCGAAAAGTGATAAAATTTGCGTGGTAAGACTTGATGCGGAAAAATTTGTCAATACATGATTGAAATCCCTCTTTCAATGAAATTACTGTAAGAGAAAGGATATAAAAGATAAACTAAAATAACATTAACCACATATTTTTTCCGGGTTCGGGATTTAGCTTCACAGAAAGAGTAAGCTTTGGGACCAAAGAGAGGTTAGGATTAGAATATACAGTGCAATTTCAATATTTCGTTTAGTTTTATGCAAATCAGAAAATTCGTCAGAAATCCTTGATTAACTTCACATTGATTAACCTAAAATCCTTGATTAACCTAAACAATATTTAATATAGTGTAATATATGTGATCGATCTGTGGAAATTCACAGAATGATGGAAATCATCGCCTGGAATCCCAAACTATGACCGATTATGTATGTCTGTCTATATGTTAGCATTTATTAGAATGATTTTGAAGTTTTTCACATAAACTCAAGCTATTCTCAGGTAGTTTGGTATTGACCATGGAATATATCGGTTTAGGGTATAGCCTCCATATAACGGTACCGCCGTCTAATCCGTATTGTTGTATCCTATTCCATAAGGTGGAGAGTATTCTAAATTTGTCATACCGTATGCCGATTTATACCTGTCCGTTTGTCTCTCTCTCTCTCTGGTGAAATCACGATAGAGATCGCAATATTTATGATAGAGCTCTGGAATTTTGAACAGACATTGCCAGTACTTCTAGGATGGTTGGTATTTCAAATGGAATATATGGTCCACCTTTTGGTGTAACGGCTTCCCCCAATATTCGGTACTTAGGGGATTTTCGACACGATCTTCAAATGAAGCGACAGTGATTTTGTAATTTGGGTTATCATATCATTGTACTAAATATTTTTAATATTGAGCCAGGTTTTAGTTTAGCCCCCATATAAGGCAACCCCAACATCTCTGTACTAAAAATAATTTAACTACCCAAAATGAATACTATTGATTCCGGTTTTGGTATAGCCCAAAAAAAACGATATCCCCCAAGTAGGTGATCTTATTTTTCTTACGTATATTCAATGTCATATCAAAACATAAGTTTTCTCTAGGAGTCTCCTTTAATTATACCTTTAAGTACACCGATCATCATATCTCGACCAGCTGACTCGATCTAGACATGTGTGTCCGTCCGCCTGCCCATTATAATTTGTAAAAACGATACAGGCCACAGTTATGGACCAATCTTCATGAAATTTTGCATGTAGGATGGCTCCGGCCCAATAAATACCCCTATTGTTTTTGGTAAAGTTAGGTTAATTTTTAGGGGTTGCAATGGACCAAATACTTAATTTCTGTTTTTTTGGTCGCTGCACAGACCGCAATTATATCATGCCTATTTTGATAAAGATCGGTCAATATTTAGCGGGTCAAATGGACACTGACTTTTGTGTGAAAAATGACAAAATTTTTATTTTCTAGCATACATTTACTCGTGAAGGACATAGAACCGAGAAGTTGATAGCATTTTAAGGAGGAATGGTTGACCTTTAAATTGATACCAATTATATTGTGGTATGTACTCGGATGTGAGAAATACACTTAAATATTTACAGGTGCTTACGTACTCATATATTATTTAGTAAACCATTACCACACTAGTTAGCAGAAATAAAACGCTGATCGCTTTGACATTTTCTATGAGGTTCCAGTTATGGTCAAGGACAACGCCTATAATGTTCGATGATTATTTGATAAGAAATTTTGGGATAAAGAAAACGTAATTTTTTATATTTTGTATACCCTTCACCACACTGTGGTACAGGGTATAATGTCTTTTTGCATATGTTTGTAACAGGCAAAAGGAATCAAGATAGACCCATGGTTCCTTTTGAGAATATGCATAGAATCAATTTCTGAGTCGATTTATGCATGTCCGTAAGTCTGTCTGCCCATGTTAAATTGTAAACAAAGTACAAGCATAAATGCTCCGAACTGGATGAAATTTGTTATAGGTCAGTTATTTGCCCAAAGGACGAACCCTATTGAAATTGGGGAAAATCTTATATGTATTTTCGTCCGTTTTAATGTAAATGGTGCACCAAAGTCCCTAAAAATAATTCGATTTGCACGAAAATTGGCATAGCGTGCATAATTAAGTCTAGAATGACGTGTGCTAAGTTTCGTGAAAATCGGTTCAGATTTAGATATAGCTCCCATATATAGTTTCGCCCGATTTTAGGTAAATGGTGCACCGAAGTCCCTGAAAATCATTCGATTTGCACGAAATTTGACAAGGATCGTTGAAATCCGTTCATATTTGGATATAGTTTTCATACCTATTTTCATCCAATTTTATGTAAATGTTGCACCATACTCTTCATATTATTTTTTAGAATAGAATGACGTAGTTGTGTGTGGAAGTACAGATGTAGACCATATATATATTTCGAACCGACTTCGTATTCAACGTATGCATTCAACGGGTGCACGAATGATATTTGCTTTAAATCGATTTATATAATTTTGTCCCATTGTAACAATGAACGGCATGGTTATGGATTGATCTATTTCTATTCACACATATTTTAGTTCACCCAATTTCATGTTAATGGCCCTCCTGTAAGGATGCCTTTCTTTAAATATACCCATAGTGGTGAAGGGTATCATATAGTCGGCCCCGTCCGACTTTACTAATTTCCTTACTGGGTTTTTTCGAGTCAAACTATAGGCCACAATTATAAGCCGATCATCACAACACAACCCACGGTGGAGGGAATCTGGACAAGTAATTAGAAGGGCTGTACAGAATTTTTGGCAATTTTGGCTGGCCTCTAGTCGGTCAAGAAGTTGGAAATATCGCGAAATATTGCTCAAGGTCAGAGTAAAGAACAACGTAAAGTTAGATTTCCGTGAAGTTGTGTAGGGTATTATATGGTCGGCACCATCCGACAATACTGCTCCGCTCATTGGTTTTTTAATGTCGTCCTCATGATGGAGGGTATGAAAACCCTCCAAAAAGGACCCCCCAAAGGGCAAAAGGAATCGAGGTAGAACCATGTTTGAATGTTCCCCATATTTTCATTTCAATTAAATGTCAGTATTCCGATGGTGGAGGGTATCCTAAGTTCGACCCGGTCGAACTTAAAGCTATTTTCACTTGTTTATTCCATTTCTGTTATGTTATTGTTTTTTTACATTTTATAATGGACATTTTATATATAAAAAATATATACAAAATATTGTATTTGATCAATAGTACTTGTCTATAAAACGTGACTTTAAGCTTGAAAATTTTTTAAAATACCAAAAACTTCAATAACAATCGAATAGTATAGAATTAACAAAAACAAATACTAGAGATTATGTACAAACAAAACATTTTGTTTAAACTAAATAAAATAAATAGAAATGCGACAAAAAAATGAACAGATAGTTTCTGTTATTGATTTTTGACAAAAAAAAGTATAAATTAAAGACAAACCATTTGTAGAGCACTCCAGCCCACCGCATGGCAAATGTTTTGGTATACACCATCGATGTGTATGTTTGAGTATGAATAATTTTTACATATTATTTTGAAATGAAAAAAAGCATACAAAAATAAAATAAAACTTTTTTATACAATAAATTCACGCTTTTGCTTCAACCAATTTTTTACGCAAATAAAGTGAACAGCAAAGAAAAAAGGGACACAACCATAGAGACAGAGCAAAAAAAACTGGGAATAATACCGAGGAATGAGACCCAACAGTCAACCACCAACATGTAACAACAACAAATTTGTTATAACATAGCACTGGACCAGAATAACAAGCAAATAACAAACGGAAATGGAAATGGATTTTATTTGCCCCTATTCCATGCATGATGCCGGTTATTGTATATAATCTTGCTGTTGTTGTTGTTGTTGATTTTTTGTTTTGTTCCTGGTTATTGTTTTGTTTGGAACATCAACACCACTAACGCTCAGCTTTGCTAGCAACCAGCGAGCCAGCAAAAGTAAGCAACAAAAATGTGGTAATGGTCATCATTGTCGACATCATCATCATCATCTACGATGATGCTGATGGTTAAGGTGGTCCTGATGGCTTTTGTTGGCCAACAGCCATGATGGCATTAATGCGGAACAAAAAGTAGCAAAGCAAAACGTTGTCTGGGAATGGTTATTGTGTGAACACGATGCGGGTGTTATGCTTTGTTGTTTGTGTCTCGGTATTGGGTGGTTTGTAAAAATTTTTATAAATACAAACCAAAGTGCCATTAAAAATAAAAATGGGCTAGTAAAACATAAAATTGTCCGTCCTAGAGTACAGATACACTTCCCACTCAAAAAATTAAAAAAAAATCGGAAAAAATGTATTACCGACACCACCGATGTACAACAAAGTGTGGCGGCATAAATAAAAAAAAAAATATGGGGAACAATAACTAAAAAAATATAGAAACTATTTATATAATCGAAATATTGTTCGGAATGTAAAGAAAACATAAAAGTTTTACTATACTTCTATAGCTTTCATCTGCGCCATCGTCATGTAAATACATTATAAAACTTAATAAAAATTTTATAATAAAAACGGGGAAAATAAGTTACTGGCCGGAAATATTGGCGATTCAAAAGTAAGCTTCGTAAAAGGGAACAGGTCGTTAATTGAGACAGGACAGAACTTGTGTTATACCATCCACAAAGTGGATTTAAGATTTAACGAATTTTGTTGACGAGACAACAAATGTCTTTGTGGAAAACTAACATGAAAAACGTCGCTGAGATCGAACGGATCAATCATTAGGGAATTTTAAATTTTTATCACCATCATGTGGTCGACAACTTTATATATGGGACCTATTTGATTGGACTGTATATATAAAATTCCTTAAATCGGTCGGTAACTTCTATGGGATCTATTTGATTGTAAATTATCGGCATGTAGGTTATTTAAGCTCCAAATTACAGGCACTCACTACGGCCAACTTCATACGGGACTTTTTTATGAGGGCTATTTACAAAGTGAACGTATAATGAAATTTTTTTTAGTAATAAGTATTTTATTCACCAAGAATTCAAAATGCCAAATTACAGTCACTCATTTTTATCTATCATACCGCTCATAACACCCGTTTTTTATTTGCATATATTTTCTCCGGAACATTTTTTTCTTGTCTCCTCAATTTTTGCACAGCTTTCAACCCATGTAAAATACTGAAACTGACAAAGAGATATCAACGAAAAAACCCCTTTGATTTTTTCCACATTGTTGTATATGCCACTTGGCTCTTTTGAAAATGACATGTATGGGAATTGAAGTGTCACATCCAGCAAATACTCATAATAATTTAGTTATGAGAGTTCAGAGGCTATAGAATAGATATTCGACAGAATACCCGGAAACAAAACAGTCAGACGATGAAAGGAGGCAAACCAGAAAAAAGCAAATTCCTAAAAGCTAAAATTTGTTTAGAGAATTTATGGCAATTTTATGTGACTAAGGGGACTACTTAAATGGACATTGATGGAAGGCATCGACAAGCAAAACAGGGCAAAGTACAACTAAATTGTTATATTTATGTGTCTGTGTGTTCGGTTTGGATTTAACTAAATTATGTTATATCTACCGTGTAGAGTTATGTGATTTTTTTCTTTACATTTGGGAAATATTTGGTTCTTTTTTATGCTTTTTTTGGAAAATAATTTAATAACAGTGACTCATTTTTTTGAATAAAACCATTAGCTGGTTTTTTTTAGGGAATATATTTTCTGACGAGAGGGGAAAATTGCTAGTAAATCTTAAATAAAAATACACTAGTTTTTGAATAATATTTTAGACAAAATCTGTCGAAGACCCAATCTCTATTTAGAGGAGGTTATCCTTATAAAAAATGAAAAGGACGGCATTTACATCTATGCAAATAGAATTTTTCTGTAAATAGAAAATTATATTTCTATTCATAGAAGAAATTTAAAATTAAAATTATTAAAATTATTCATATTTATAAAAGCCTAATCATCCATATACGCAGGTCTGGTCTTAAAGCTGTAGAAACTCGGTATTCTATCTGTAGCAGTCTTACCTTATAATTGTAAAGGCGAACATTATTTCTGAAAAAGTTTGTATTTCTCTCAATATCCAATTCCTTTTTTCTTGGGAAAAATATTTTTATACCCTACACAACTATGTTGTTAGCTTTCTGCAGCCCCAAGAGTTTGTAACGCCGCGAAATATTGGTCCTATACCCACTTTTAAGTATACCGATCGTCATATCTCGACTAGCTGAGTCGATCTAGGCATGTGTTTCCATCCGTATGTCCATTATAATTTATAAACACGATACAGGCCACAGTTATGGACCAATCTTCACGAAATTTTGCATGTAGGATGGCTTCTGGCCAATGAAGACCCCCTTTGTTTCTGGTAAAGATCGGTTAATATTGAGGGGATGAAATGGACCAAATACTTAATTTTTGTCGGTATTTCTGGTCGCTCCAGAGGTCGCAATTATGGTCCGAACATCGTGAAATTTTACATGGAGAATAGGATCGAGCCAAATATTGAGCAGGCCTGTTTTGATAAAGATCGGTCAATATTTAGCGGGTCAAATAGACTCTGACTTTTGTGTGAAACATGAACAAATATTTTTTTATTCTATGGGGAATATATATACTCCTTAAGGACATAGACCCGAGTAGTTGATAGTATACCCAAGAGGAGTGGTTGACCTTAAAAATAATACCAATTATATTGTCGTATGTACTCGAATGTGGGAGTTACACTTAAACATTTGAAGATACTTATGTATTCAGATATTATTTAGAAACCCATTACCACACTGGAGTGCGGAAATATAGCGCTGAACGTTTTGAAATGTTCCATGAGGATCCAGTTATGGTCAAGGACAACGTCTGTAATTTGCGGTGATGATCGGATAATAATTTTGGGATGAAGTGGACAGAAAACTGAAGTTCTTGTGTGTGTGTTTTTTTCGAGTTGATCTATAGCCCATAATTATAAGCCAAACATCACAGCATAACCCGCAGTGAAGATAATATGAACAAGTTAATAGAAACACTGTACTGAATATAAGAAATAGTCGGAAAATATATCAAATATGTCAATTTAAGGAAAAAGTGCTGTTAACCACTAATCGGGCAAGATGGTGCAACTATTACGAAATATTGCCCAGGATCGGAATAAAAATCAGCAGAAAGTTGGAATTCCATGGTAGTTGTGTAGGGTATCGTATGGTCGGCTCCGTCCTACTATACCACTCCGCACACTGGTTTTTAAATAGGCCACTCCTTTAGAAGCCCATACTAAATAAAAACGTCTTCAAACGTCATAAATATATGCATTTAAGGGGACACCCTCCATTCTCGGGGTCAAAATTTTTGTTGATATAATTCGAACCTACACTGATTAAAGAATGTCCCTACAAAATTTCAAGTGAAAATCTCAAGAGCTCTTGACGATATATCAGATTTATTGTGTCAGCATCAAGTGACGGATGAAGGGCTTCTCAAACTGTAAACGCGTTTTTCTCTAAATTTTTTTTTTTTGCGAATGGCGGGCACGATAACTCAAAAACTAATAATCCAATCGGTTCCAAATTTTGCAGCGTTTCTCTGGGAGTGTATAGCTCTCGTATGAACTAGGATAAAGCTAATCGGTGAAGATCTTCCTTATTTTTTAACTTGGTTTTTGGTAAAAAATCGGCGATTTTCCAAAAATATTTTTTCAAAGGTCCACCATTTTGTTAATTTTAGAGCAAAGTCAATAATCCTAGTTCATACGAGAGCCAGACATGTACTCTTTCTAACACCGTTGGAATTTTCGGATTCCAATGTTCCAGTGAGGAGTTATCATGCCCGCCATCAAAAATAAGGACCTTTCTTTAATTACAAAAAACAACAACAAAAATTTTTTGTAAATTATTTTTCTTCCTTTTTAAATCTTCAAATATATATATGTGCAAAGTTACAAACCTTAACAAGCATTGGTATTGATTTACCAGCCCATTGAAAATCTTGAAAAATTAAAATCGAGAATGGGTGGGGTTCCCTTAAAGCTACTCGTCTTTTTGAAAAAAAAAATATTTTAGAAAAAATACACACCTTAAGTGATCATTCAAATGCTTTTTCTTAGAAAATCCTTGCCTTCTTTAAAAAATATTTGTTAGAATTTCTTCATAAAATATTATTTAAACTCCACGCTTTCTACAGTCCTTCAGAAAAATATTCTTTAGAAATCCACGCCATTGGCTCTGTTGGTCCTTTAGGAAAAATATTCTTTAAAAATCCAAGCCTTTGGCTCTGTTGGTCCTCTCAGAAAAATATTCTTTAAAAATCCCACGCCTTTTATAGTTCTTTACAAAATCATTCTGTGAAATATCATTTAGAAACTATTATTTAAAAATCCCCACCTTCAATAGTCTTTCAAATTTTTTTTTATACCATGACTTCCTTTAGAAAAATGTTCTTTAAAAATTCTCGCCTTCCATAGTCCTTTAAAAATCCACAACTTCTATACGCCCAAAAAAAAGTATTCGTAAAAAAACCACACCTTCAATAGGCCTTTAGAACAATATTCATTAAAAATGCACGCCTTCTATAATGTTTTAGAAAATTGTTCTTTAAAAATCCCACGCCTTCTATAGTCCTTTGGAAATTTGTTCATTAAAAATCCCACGCCTTCTTTAGTCTTTATGAAAAATATTCATTAAAAATCCCATGCCTCCTATTGTCATATAGATTTTTTTTTTTAAATCCCACGTCTTCTACAGTCCTTTTGACATTTTTTCTTTAAAAATCCCACGACTTGTTTAGTCCCTATGAAAAATATTCCTTAAAAATCCCATGCCTTCTATAGTCATTTAGAACTTTGTTTTTTTTTAACATCCCACGCCTTCTATAGTCCTTTGGAAATTTTTTCTTTAAAAATCCCACGCCTTCTTTAGTCCTTATGAAAAACATTCATTAAAAATCCCATGTCTTCTATAGCCATATAGATTTTTTTTAATCCACGCCTTCTAAAGTCCATTAAAAAAATGTCTGTAAAAATCGACACCTTCCATAGTCCTTCAAAAAAATGTCTGTAAATATCCACACCTTCTGTAGTCCTCCAGAACATTATTCTTTGAATATCCTCGCCATATATAGTCCTTTAGAAAAATATTCTTTAAAAATCCACAATAGTGCTTTAGAAAAATATTCTTTAAACATTCACGATAGTTCTTTAGAAAAATATTCTCCAAAAATCCACAATAGTATTACGTTTATATCGGGCGTATACTTCACATAATGTTTACGGTATTGCAAATACCACATAAATCATACGCCCACCCCCTACGTACAGTATTGTAAATAAAATCAATTAAAACAGAAATGTTATGATCGGTTGAATACATTATAAAGCACCTATCGTACCTATTCAGAACTCTCGCATATTATCAAGGGAACACAATAAAATATTCACTTTAAAAGTCATTAATTTTACATTTCAAGGTTACAACTATACTTCCATTCCCCCCATGTGAATAACAACGCTATATATAGTTCTTCTCCCATTTAACTATATTAAAATATTCTTTCATGCGAAAATGATTTAAAGACTTTTGAGTTTACAAATTTCCCAACCGTACATGAATTTTAATTCACACCAAAACCCAAACACACACACACAACAATACATATGTTAGAGTTATAAATATTCTCTACAAATGAAAGCAACAACAACAAAAAATTGACCTCATAAATTTTCAAAACAAAAAAGTAAAACAAAATGTATGCATCCAAACAATAGTTTATGTTAATGTGTGTACCATTAAAAATCGTAGCGTTACAAATATGCAGATCTATGGTTATATGTGTGTAGAAGTGTTGGAAGTTAGCAACAGCATCTAAATATGTTCGGTTTCTTCTTATGCATACCACTGCCACTAGGTAAAAAAAACAACAACACACCTATACGTTTGGATTCATAAATATAAAAAAGAAACATTCACATCTAAAAAGATTTTTCTTGTTTATGTTGCTCCAGGGATTTTCTAAATAATGTATCGTTTTATATTATTTACAAAAAAACAAATGTGAAGATTTCAATTTAGATTCGAAGTTTATAAAAGGAATATACAAACAACTTTTTTTCGTTTCGTATGCTTCTTTTATTTTTTATTTTGAATTTTATTTCCATATCCATATTTTGGTTGATATTTATGTATGTGTCCTTGTGTTTGGGTCCTTCTTTCGAGGTTATGGTTTATAATGGCAGGTGTTAGGTAATACAAAAGTCATGAAAAAATTATATGCCTTTCAAATAGTCATGTTGTATTAAAAGGAATAAAAAATTTCAAAAAAAAAAAAAAAAAATTAAAGCAGCATGAATGTCTTTCCTCTGGTATACTATTAGAGGCGCGGATTTTCTAAATAAATACTATTGAAGACATGCATTTTCTGAAGTTTTGTGAAAGTGTGTATTATTTTAGGAATATTATTGGGAAAAATTTTTAAAAGCCTGTGGATTAAAAAAAGATTTGTTAAGGACTTTTAAAGGCGTGGATTATTAAGAATATTTTTATAAAGGACCATAAAAATCGTGAATTGTTAAAGAATAATTTTCTAAAGGACCATAAAAATTGTGTATTTTTTCTAAAGGACGACGGGGATTTTTTAAGAATATTTTTCTAAATGACTATAAAAGGTGTGGATTTTTAAAGAATAATTTACTAATGGACTGTAGAAGGTGTGGATTGAAGAAAGGTTTGAGATTTTCTAAAGAAAGCTACTGAAGTTGTAGATTTTCATAAAGATCTACTGAAGTTGTGAATTTTCAAAAGGACTTTTGAACAGCTTGTTGTTTTTATACCCTTCACCACACTGTGGTACAGGGTATTATGTTTTTGTGCATATGTTTGTAACAGGCAAAAGGAAACGCGATAGGCACATGGTTCCTTTTGAGAATATGCAATCACTTTCTAAGTCGATTTATGCATGTCCGTCCGTCCGTCCGTCTCTCCATGTTAAATTGTAAACAAAGTAAGGTCACATTTATGATCCGAATTGGATGAAATTTGACATAGGTCACTTACTTGGCCCAAGGACGAACCCTATTGAAAATGAGAAAAATCGGTTCAGATTTAGATATAGCTCCCATAGATATTCTCGTCCGATTTAATGTAAATGGTGTACTAAAGTCCCTATATATCTTTCGATTGGCACGAAATTTGGCATGGCGTAATGAATTAGGTTTTGAATGATGTGTGTTGAGTTTCCTGAATAGATATAGCTCCCATATATATTTTCGTCCAATTCAATGTAAATGGTGACCCAAAGTCCCTGTATATCTTTCGATTTGCACGAAATTTGGCATAGCGTAATAAATTAAGTCTAGAATGATGTGTGTTGAGTTTCCTGAATATCGGTCCAGATTTAAATATAGCTCCCATATATATTTTCGTCCGATTCAATGTAAATGGTGTACTAAAGTCCCTATATATCTTTCGAGTTGCACGAAATTTGGCATAGTGTATTGAATTAGACCTAGAATGATGTGTATTGAATTTCCTGAATTCGAATTACATTTAGATATAGCTCCCATATATATTTTCGCCCGATTTAAGGTAAACGGTGTACCAAAGTCAATATATATCTTTCGATTTGCATAGCGTAATGAATTAGGTCTAAAATGATGTGTGTTAAGTGTAGTGAAAATCGATTCAGATTTATATATAGCTTCTATATATCTTTTCGAACGATTTTATAAAAATTGTGCACTTGAGACCCAAAGTTTGTCTGATTGCCACACAATTTCGTACAATGAACTGTAGTTAATAATAAGTAATTCTCTGGCCATTCAAGTCCCATTGAAATCTGTTCACATTATATATACTATATGTATAGCACCTCAATATCTGACCAAATGAAAAATTTAGTATGGGTTCCAGAATGACATGTTTATGGATCCATTTTCGTGATTATGGTCCATTAACGTCTGTTGGGATTCATCTGTTGAAAATACCCAAAGTTAAATACTTCTGACAAAGAATTTACTTCATACATTGGACGTCACTGACCAACATTGCCAACGGCATTGTCCTGATAAATTCCTGATATTGTCAGTACTTCAAATACAGTTATAAGAACATTTTGGGCTTGTGGAATTGTTTTCGTGTATCTAAAATGTATATTCATATAAATTACCAATATGGGACTCATAATTTATATCTTAGCCATAATCGTACCATATATCCTACCCATAATATATACCTACAATTATTTATATATATTTTCCTTGAGCAGTATATCAAACTAATAATGACATTCATATGACACAGTTCACTACGACTCTACTATTGATAGAGCAATGGAAACAAGGAAGCAAAACAAACAAAATAGAAATATCATTTAGTATAGGTGTTGACTTCCACCACCATGTGACAGAAACAGCGACAACAACAACTGCAATACCAGCAACTATATGGCATCAATAAAACAAAATGACAGCTAAATTATGACTCTACAGACACCAAAAGCAAAGGAACAAAAACAAATAAAACATAAAAGAGAGCGAATGAAGAAAATAGACAACTTAATACCCCTTTCTGCTAATAAGGCAGAGGGGGTGCAAGGAAATTTATTAAGGACATCTACTTTGTCATATAACAAATGGAGTTATGTTCAATGTGATGACAGCTGCTTTTATTCACCTGTCACATATGCTAAACTGTTGATAAAGAAGTGATATTATATAACAGAGAAGAAAAAAATTCTGCTCGATTGTAGTCAAAGACACCAACAATACTATTGACTAATACTTTGTACACACAAATACTAATTTCCAAAGATGTCTCTATGGCTCAATCTTCAACAGTAATCAGAATTCCAAATTTCAAGGTTTATAGGTCGAATTTCCAAAAACCCTTTTGTATAGCTTTCTCTTGATCCTTCCATCAGTGACCCACAATCCAAATTTCAGAAATCAGCTCTTCCCGTTCGCCTTCTAGTTCGAATTTCCAAAAACCCAGCCTTACCTCACGCCTACACACCAAACAACAACCCACACACAAAATTTGAAGCTTCTAGCTTCAGCCGTTTCGTCTGGGCGATGATCTCTGTTAT
>NW_026882379.1:0-39726 GCF_032173495.1 Musca vetustissima
AAATGGACTTACGGGAAGAACAATATCAGAACTCACTTGTAGGACACATACCATTGTTGACCATCATTTCAAATGGTACTAGACATTTGATGCTGGTAACCAGTTACAGTGACCAGTCACAGCCACTGCCATCATTGATGGCTATGGTCAAGAACAACAACACCGGTCGAGTCGAGAAGGAATTGCAATAAAAAATGTTTTTTAACAATGGCCAGTTAATAGAGAAAAATTGCTAAATGACCCATAAAACGTATTGAATGTTGTAATAAAAAACTGAACCCATGGACCACATGATGGTGAAGGTACACTGTTGAAGTTTTGAAAAGGAGACAAAGCAATAACAAAAAATCAACTCCAATTGATAACCCCATAGAGGTAACAGGGTAAGTGAAATACGACAAATACGGCCCCATCGTTGGGAAAGGACACACACATCCACTAGTTTCCCACCAAAAAACTATATTATGTTACCCCAGGGAGAGCATTAGCAAAAGAAACCCAAAGCTCTAGGAGATTTGCAACAATACCATCAAAAGGATGCCAAAGTGAAATTGTACACGCTGTAATGCCATTGACAGGTGACTGCTGTTCTAACATTGTAGTGTCGATTTTTTCTTCTTTGTTGTGTACCTTTTTGAAAACGTGCTCTACCAATAAGTGACCGGTTGGTATGTAGATGGGTCAGTCAGGTCGTCAATATTCTAGATAGTTAATGTTATTACCCATCATCATTGATAACAAACTTTAAGTGGTTGGCCAAATTAACGAAAGTATCCGAAAACAAAATTAAAGAAAAGGGGACAGAGAAAACGGATTTTGGCTGAAGGAAAATGGTATTATGAGGATAATATTGAATAGAAAAGAAAATTTAACTTGCTATGACCATTTAGCTTATACAAACATCAATTATTATATATTAATAAACGTTAATTCTCATACTTCAATCTACGAGACAAAAAAGGCTTGTATTTTTTCTTCCGAAAATTATCAACATCGGTCCCCCTATAACGGTACCTATTGATATTTTAGGCCCTTTTCAACATAATTGGCTTTAATTTTATATTTTGTGTTATCATGGAGTGTTGTTTGGGGTTACAAAAACTTTTGCTATTGTGAGGATTTCAGACATGTTCAATGTGTCAGCCCAACCTGAGTGTCTGAAGGTTGGTATTTGGCTTTCCTGATAGATTAAAGGTACATTGAATGATTTTGGCGTGTTCTGTCGTGCTCTTCGATTTTTTTACAATTCGTTAAAATGGATCCGAGGAACTATTATATTTTTTGTAAAAATAAATATAAATGCTCAAGCACCTCAACAACCTATGAAAACATTGAAGCTGTGAAGAAAGTGACTTTGGATCATCTAATCAATATCAGACAGTTCTTGGTAAGCATTGTTTATTGATGTTTTATATATGAAACAACAGCGAAGGTTGTTCCGAAGTTTGTAAAATATTGAGCAAAAATCTCGTCGTCTGGAAATCACTCCAGACCTTGCAAAAATTTCGATTAATTGGTCGATTAATGATGGTCAAACATTTAGATACATGATGCAGTGTGTAACAATTCCAACCTTATATAATTTCAATCCTTCATTTTCTTCATTTTTATTTTGACACATTTACAACAATTGTCTCTATCAACCAGCTTTATATTTTTATTTCTGCTTATTTTATTTTGCTTGCAACATATGTTTGCATTGTTGTACGAAACACCTAACAAGGCATTGTAGATGGATTTGGTAATCCATCCATAATTCATTACTATAATATGAAAGTCCTATTAAATGCAACAGTTATTATTTTGTTCCGTTTTATTTTGCCATGTTTGAAAATGCAGTGCAGTATTGGAAATTGTGTCTCATCCAAATTAAATGGAATTTTCTATTCATGACAATAACAATGCATAAAATTTTAATATGTTACAATTTAATTGAAATATGCGAAGTATTACAAAAAGAGGATGAATGCAGGATGGAAGATGTGCATAAATAAAAAATCTAAATGCAGAAAACCATTTCATGTACATTTAATTTTTTCAATTATGTTATAGAAGAAAAAATCAATATAAATCTGAAATGAATTGGAAATTTTTAATTTGGGTCATAAAAAGAAATTACACATTGCATCCACTTCTCTAAATAGGTACTATAAGGCTCATTAGAAACCTTTCAGACGTCTTTTATAAAAATCCATCCTAAAATATTTATAACTATTCAAAAATCTAAAAATATTAATTTAGAGTGAGTTAAGGAGTCTTTCTAGTTCTTCTGAATATAGGAAATCTTACTGAGCTCTTCTATGTTAAAAGTCATTTGAAGATTTTTGGGAATGGAAAGTTCTTTATGCGAATGAAAGCCCTCGGCGATTGTATTTAGAACACAGAAGATCAAATTTGCCATAGGTCAAGGATTTGGGTTTCACGTGGTGAAACATGAATCTATTCGTATGAGCCCAACGAGCCAAATCCAATGAAAGTTATTCGTAGAAGAAACACTTCAATGGATATGGTTGGATGTTTCTTCGAAAAAACATTTTATCTTGAGTAATATAAGATATATCTTGAGTAATATAAGGACTAGAAAAACTTTTTTAAAGGAACAAACGTAGATAAATCATATTGCTAGATCTTTCACATCGGCTAAAGCCAACGGCTTTATGCCCTGATTTGGTACCTAATTACTTCATGATTGTTGAACTAAAAATATTGTTCTAATACTTTTTCAAGATCTCTTTAATTTCCCGGCTACACGGAAATACTAAAAATTGATATATGCCATAAGAACGTTCTCCTATGCACACTTAATTACCACCATAATCATTATATTCAATTCATAATACGAAATAATAAGTAAAAATATAGTACCCATAATAATCTCTCTTTTTTATTATCGACATGACCTCAAATTGTGGTACTATGTGTCGTATGAGTACTCTTCGCAGTATTATTTTGGGTTGGCATGTTAATAACACTAATACGTCCCAGCTACATGTTATGAACCTCTTCACTCGCCATTGGATTTTACTGCAAATAATTTGTTCCAAAATTATCCCCTGAGTCTCTGCATCATCATATATGCATGTGTGTGTGTTCTTAAATCCTTAGTAAAACACATGTTGAACTGACTAAAGCTACATTTATTTCATTTACAACTCCCCAAAAAATCATAAAAATGAAGTAAAAATTTCAAAATGTTCACCACATTTCAACAATTTGATACAAATCACATACGCACATGGTTATAAATATATCTTAGAGGAGAGAGAGAAAGGTGGAGAGACTTAACACCAAATCGTTTTATTTCTCTACGATTTTGGCTGGAAATAAAATCTTTCATTTTGAAAGCTTTAGTAGAATTCTTGGTGAAAGTCATAAAACACACCTTATACACAGAAACGCACGCACATTGGCATGTGTTTCCCGAAAAGACATTTCTTGGCTAAAAGCCAAACAAAAACACTGAAATCTGCTGCAATAAGTTGTTTTGTGAAGAGAAAAGTCATAAAATTGCTGGCATTTAAGAAACCCCTTTGAGTGTTATTTTGTTGTTCTATAAAATGAAAATATGTGAGTGTGGTTGTATTCTTTTTTATAAGGAATTTCTTCGTGTATCTATGTACGTGTGTAGATGTGTAGCTACAAGATATGTATTTAGAAAAAAATACGAAAGGGGCTCATAAACCTACGCTGATTTAGGTTTCTCTTATTCTCAATTTAACTTCTTTTTATAATCATTTCTAAGATAAGAAATACCAACGAGTCCTTTTTCTTTCGTTCAATTACACTGTGCTACAAAATAACAAAATTTCAGGGGTTCTAATGTACCAATTCAGTTTAGTTGGAGTCTCTAGACCACGAAAATACCTTTGGTTTTTCTGGGTCACTTCGAAAATTAATTTTATAACGGTAAATATAGAGAAAAACGTGGTTTCATGGATTTTCAATTTGAAACTCGAATAACTTATTTACTTTTTAACAGATTTACATTATTCATTCGAAGAGTGCAATTTTTCCTTTCAAACAAGATATATATTTGGTAAATCGGTTGAGGATTGGCTGAGTTACAGCGATTGAAATGTGAAAAAATACGCATAAAATGACAAAATTTATTTTTCTTCTGACTATACGAAGAAATTATGATATCAAGCCATATAAGTTTTATTATATTACGGGGAAGAAAATTAAATAAGCTTTCGAAAATGATGAAAATCAAAAACATCGGTTAAAAAATTTATGACTTACACACATTTTTGTACTGATTCTATGCATATTCTCTAAAGGAACTATGGGTCTATCTCGTTTCCTTTTGTCTGTTGCAAACATACCGGTTTGTAACAGGAAACGATACAGACCCATAGTTCCTTTAGAGAATATACATAGAATCAGTACAAAGATGATAATATAAATCTGTTAAAAAGTAAATAAGTTATTCGAGTTTCAAATTGAAAATCCATGAAACCACGTTTTTCTCTATATTTAGCGTTATAAAATTAATTTTAGAAGTGACCCAGAAAAATCATAGGTATTTTCGTGGTCCAGGGACTCCAACTAAACAGATTTGGTACATTAGAACCCCTGAAAAATGTTCGTGTCGCGCAGTGTTATTAATATTATTTTTTGTATATGTGGCGTTTGTGGCACACAAAACAAACCCATATGGATTAGAATGTTTTATTTGTAAGATGTGATAGAGAAAAATAATTAAACTTTCCTAGATTTTCGCTGAATATTTGTATAAATATTTTTATCTTTTAAATGATATATGTTCATTACTGTTAATGAAAGGATCTGTTGAGCTCTCACTAAAAACAACTTTCCATCCTCACAAATTATCATTATTTGGTCCGCATTAGCAGAACATATTCTACTCAGAATAGAATTCATAAATGATCTCTGATAGTCTTGGAAGTAATTGATTTCCAAAATATTTTCGGGGAATATATGCATTGTACATATTTAGATCATTGAAGAACCTTTTAGACCGGTAATTTATAGATAAAAAACGTGATAAATATTTCTTCCAATCATTACAAAAAAAATTATTGACAGAAATCTTCTATGTTTAAATGGGGTTTCAGATGTGAATCTAACGAACATATGACTTTAACTTATATATTTTGTGAAGAGATTACTCCATGAATGTTCTTTGCGAATATGTAACCTTTTGTAGACAATTTTGAATAGAAAGCCTGTGGAATGTTCTGGATCTCAAAAATTAATTCTATGAACAGATGTATTGTTCCCGGTTTTTCCTCTCTTACTGTAAATAGATAAGTCCATGATGTTTCTATGTGTATTGACGGTACTTCATATTTCACATGACCTCTGACAAGTTTTATGCAATACGTTTTCTGCGTAAGAGATATTCTATAGTTCGATGGTTGAATAAACACATTTAAAGGGTTATTCATTTCATGGTTTAAAAATTATGGGATTGGAACTCGAAATCTTCTAAAATATGTTGTTAACCCATTTTATTGACAGTTGAAAGTCTAACGTTGATGAAAATGAATCATATACAATAAATCAAATTAATAAACCAAATTGTCGTACTTGGGATTCTGAGAATCCTTAAGGGGGTCCATCACATAAAGAAAAGTCACAGTGTCACTTTGGTCCGAATTTGTGATCTAACTTAGCTTTTTTAAAAACGACGATGTCACCGACAATTCGGAGCATAATGGTCATGTGATATCGTAATGTTCATTTGTCTGCTATTGAAGAATACGACTTGGAGAAAATGTGGTTTCAACAATACGTTGCCACAGTCCACACAACGAAAGCGTATATTTTTTATACCAAGAGGCATTTTCTGGCAGGTTAATTTCTCTCTTGGCGATACCAACTGGTCACCAAGGTCATGAGATTTGATTCCGTTACACTGTTTTTATGGGGCTACACCGTATTTCTGCAGATAGACTTTCAACTCTCGAGCACTTTAAACCAACATTCGTTAAGCTATGGCTGAGATACCGCCGAATATGCGTAATAGGGGGTCGATAGTTTGCGTGGAGGTCATTTAAATGATGTAGTGTTTCACACATAATGTCAACATTAAAATTTTATAATAAAAAATGGGTTGTATGTATTTTATTTACGTTTACTTTTAAATCCACCATTATAGGATAGATGGATGATAGACCTTTAATCCAATAACAATTCTATATATCCAAGAAGACGAATTTTCAATTATTATTTAATATTGCCACCCAAGAGAATGCAAACATCTCGACATTTTTCCCAGCCCAGTACATTTCTCTACCGAAAGTTAATGTTCAGTGGTGGATCCATATTATCTCCTCGAGATTTAAGATTATATTTTCAAGTCAAAGTAACATTTTTTCTAATATGTTTGGTAAATGTAAAATGTAACAATCAAATCTATAGGAGAGCATATCCTACTTCCTTTACCCAAGTAATTCTGTAAATTTAATCTGTTTACATTCTGACACTATTCGCTGTTTGTACCACCTCTCTCATTCACACTGTGAATCCTTTAATTACTTCCACAATATTGTGCTGTGATTTTTTTTTAATTAAGTGTGACACAAATTCGAGATCTCATTCCCTTTCGCATTCGAATTTTATTCTTCTTCGTGGTTGTGTTCGTTATTCGTTCTGACAAAATGTAATAAAATTTCAATTTCCGTTAAATAATTGTATAATAAGTAACAACAACAGCGACAACAGAAGCACCATCAACTCATAATGTGATAGTTTGTCACTCATTATGTGTATATGTGTGTGTGCGATGGCATCCTATTTGGTACATCCTTTCGCATCCGATATTTTATTAATGCCGGAATTCAAGCATGCATGCATGCTCGAACATTTGAGAATGAAATTAATTAAATGACAAATATCTAATTTGTTCCAGAGTTTGTGAATATCCTCCTCTAGCCTCAGGGTCGGTTTGTTGATGATAATGATATCCGCATTCATAATAGTATAATTTGTTGAGGGAGATGCTGTGCTTTTTGTTTTCTAATTTCATCATGCTGCCCCTTGCCGACGTTCTGTGTATCATTTACTGGGATGTTATTTGTCTAACTGAGTGTCATTTAAGTGGCCTAATTGTTCAGAGTCAAATTCATTTATTTCCACTAACATGTTAATTTATTGCAAAGCAAGGAGGGTTTAGGAAGGACAACAAGAGACTGATGCTGTTCAAAACTCTAAATCAACATGACAATATTTATAATTAAGAATATATAGAATTCTAAAATCATGTTAAGGTTATCTATAGGAAAATATGGAAAAATTAGAATTTTTGGCAAATGTTTATTTATTCATCGCAGCGATTTCTCAAATTACATATATATATATATATATATATATATATAATTTCTCACATAAGGCTATGTCATATTCCTACAAAATTTGTAAAATAAAAAGAAACAATCATCCAACATATTTGCCATAATCCTATCTTTTTGCTTCTCTCACAACACTTCCATATTCATATTCATAACCGTAATTATATTTATTTTGCATAGCAAACTGAGATTATATTTGCTTAGCTCAATATTCACGAAAATGTTTGTACGAACTGGATAATCTCTCTTGTTTAAATAGCATAGAACAAGGGAGTTTGAGTTTGGATTGAACAAAAACTATGAATAAATATTTTTATATTAGTTATTTAAATTCTATTATGCCAAAAACTATTACTAAACATGAACTACATTGATAGCAAACAAAACCATAACATCGAGATGGATGTTAGAAGTGAGAATTTGTTATTAAAGTCCTAAGCCTGCATAAAACGGATGTAAATAAATATGCCTTCAGGTATGCACCAATGTCCCCAGGAGACAAGTCTCGGTAATAGGAGCGGAGGAACTTTACACTCTATAAATAGATTTCAATAATTGATTTGTAAATTGTTGATCATATGTGGCATTGCATGTAAATAACATATTTTTCAGCTAATTATCCATTTAGATGTTAATAAAACAAAGCAAAATTTAATTATAGCATTAAATTTGATTAAACATTCTGCTCAGATATGTAGTTTTAACCAACATGGGGCCACAACCAATAATCGATTTACCTTAAATCAATTCAAATTATCCCCTGGCATTATAATGTTTCTAATTTTGTCATAATTTTCCAATATTTTCAAATCCATGAGTGAGTGGTTGCTGTCTGCAATTATAACCAATATATTCATGCGAATGTCCATGTGGATGTGCTCAACCTCAAAACTAATCTTTAATGATTTATAAACGAGCAGCCACTATGCATGTGTATCCCCTGAAAAACCCCCTTTCCACATCAAAAATACATATATGGATTTGCCATTTAAAAGGCAATTTAGTCAATATGATACTCTACACATATACACACATACCACTCACAGCCACGGAAGTAAAACATGTTCGTTTAATATATTTTATATCACAGAGAAATTTATGAGGCCCTAACACCATTTATTCAAAACTATGAATCTTTATATGACATTAACACCTTCTATGCCTAAGATCATGCATAATATAACCAGTGCGTATGGGAATGTGTAATAAATTACATCGTATTCATACATAATGGTGGGGGATGCAATGAACAAAGCTAAGGACTAGTGGAAAACTGTAGTTCGGATAAAACCAATGTAGGTACATAAATTTTTCTATGCGCATTCCATAAGCAGATGGACTAGTTTTGGTTAGTAATAGATCCGAATGATAAG
Source organism: Musca vetustissima (assembly GCF_032173495.1). Lineage (NCBI taxonomy): Eukaryota > Metazoa > Arthropoda > Insecta > Diptera > Muscidae > Musca > Musca vetustissima. The sequence goes on from NW_026882379.1 coordinate 8,690, forward strand.
AAAAATTCCCTTCACACACAATTTTAGGGGTGATGTTGGTTTTGGGTGAAAACTTATGTCTGTTTAATCACACCATAACCACCATTATCCTCTACAAATTCCAGATGTTTTCAAATGTCTCTTGAAATGATAAATTTAACAAAAGCTACACAATAAAATTCTTTACTGTCGGGGAAACAATTGTCGATGCCATAAACAACACATTTTTGCACTTTACTGTCTTTGCCAAAATAAACTTAAACTATAATTTTAAAAGTTAATAACTGTAAGGAATTTCACTTTGGGCCACTACAGCCGGACGACTAAAATCCCTTAATATAAAATTAGTTTTAAATATTCTTAAAATTAGCTTAGGAAATCCGTGAAAAAATATTCCTCAAAATTCCGGCCTTTCATAAAAATAAACAATTAAAAAAGTATCAGTCGGTGTTGCCGACCCCCAGCCTATGGTGAGCGGAGGAATTAAAAACAGATTTTATATAAGAAATATATTTTTATCAAAGAGTTTTCGGATTTAATGTTGATAACATTTTGTAAAATATTGACCATTTGTGAGGGGGTACCGGAAGGAGTGGACTACTGGGTCCCATCTTTGGTTCATATCCGACATTCCTTTCGCCTGATATTGGATTTACAAATATTGAAAATTTTTACCATTTACGAGGCAGGTACCAGAAGGAGTGGACCAATGGTTCCCATCTTCGGCATTGATCTAGGGTTGGTAAAGACAATTTTTACCATTTTGTGGAGGAGGCATTAGAAGGAGTGGACCGATTTTCCCCATATTCGAACTTAAACTAAGGTCGGACGAAATATTAATATGTGAAAAGTTTGAATGCCTTCGAGAGTTATCGTGCGCAGCAGCCAGATATACGGGCGGACAACGCACGGACGTACGGACATGACTAATTCGACTCCAAGTTTTCTGAAACGGATTTATCCAAAGGAACATGGGGTCTAAAACCAATATTTCGATGATGCACATTTTCACCATATACCCTCATTACCTTAAAGGCTGAGGGTATAAAAAATAATTCTCAAATAGATACACGTCCTTTTTTAGAATCTGAAAACCTTTGCTTTAGAATCTGAAATTCTTTGAAAAATATAAAAAGGAAATACCTGTTTTACCTGCCGTAGGGCAACATTGCTGCACTTTTATCAAATGATCCAAAGCTATGTTCTTTTGCTTTGTCTTTTTTTTCTACTTCGTTTTTTCAGTAATATTTGGCTGTTTATTTTTATGGCCCAAGTTATGCTTGAGAATTTATTATTGTTCATATTTTTATTTTTTATTCGTTTTTTATTTCCTACGCAGAGAGAGAGAGAGAGCATTCACGGCACTGTGTTTATAATTCATTACAGTCGTAAGATTATTTTGTTGATTTATGTTTTAAAACAAAAGCAAGACTGCAACTCAGGGCAACTGTAATGCGAATATAAAATTAGTATTTAATAAACAAAACGTTTAGTACTTTTATGGTCACTTAAAAAATATATACATTTTTTCAAATGTTGCGATTGTAATTAATTAAATTGAAATGGTATTTTATGAAAATGTTTCTTGGGCCATAAACTCAATTATTTATTTTGTAACCTTATTCAACATTATGTTTCCAATCTTTTGAGACCTTGAAATAAAAATATTGTAATTCAAATTTTTTTAATAACCATTTAGGATTGGGCGAAATGTTTACTTAATTCAGGGGAAAGTCGAACACATTTAACATTAATTTTAAAAACAGTTATAAAGAAATAATTTTTTTCAGGGGCTCTTATAGATACATGCGTGATTTTAACAATTTTTTTTCGAAGGACTATTCAAACAAACAAACTCGTTGTTAGTTAATATCTGAGCATGAATTTTTTAAATAACATTTTTTTAATATTTTGTAAAATATTCACCGTTATTTGTCTGATTCCCAAAAAATATTCTTTTAAAAATCAAGCCTTAAGGAATAAAATCTTTAAAAAATTCAATTTTGTTCCAAGATTGTTTGAATATCAACTTAAAGGTATTCGCTAAAAAATCCACACAGGAAAAACATTATTTTAACAAATCAACATTCTTTTTAGAATCCATGCTTATGGAGATCACTACCTTGCTTGGAAAAAATCTTTAAAAAATTCAGGGCTATTTGACTGGTGTTCCTTGAATTAATATATTTTTTTAGTTAAAAAAGTTCACGCATATATTGCCGATGTCCCTTGAAAAATTCGAGGTTATTTGGCATGAAGAGTCTTTTAAAAAACATTCTTTCAAAATCCACGATTATTGCTCCGATAGTCCTTGAAAATATTCTTTAAAAAATCCATGCTTATATTCCGGATAGTCCTTGGAAAAAAATTCTTTAAAAAAAACACGCCTATATCCCGGATAGTCCTTGGAAAAATATGATTATATGTGGAATATTTCTTGAAAAAGTATTCTTTAAAAAATCCATTCTTAAACAGCCTTGAAAAAATATTTTACTACTACTTCTATAAAATTCCAATATCCTTGATTGTTATAATTTGTGACATTGAAATTACTTTCAAATCCCTAATAATTTACTCCACACACAAACAGATTATTTTATACTTAACTCTATAGCAACTGTTTTTCTCGCATGATTTATTTCAAATGCGGTAAATTTCCCGGCAATTAAAATGTCGTTCAATATTCTGCAATTTATTGTCATTGCCACATAAATTGCGAAGTTAATTATGCAAGTCTACCCTCCTTCGATCCGTTTAATTTCTTATTACGAAAATTTCACCTTCCTAAACTCCCTTGCAAATCCCACCAAGTTGCTGCTCTTCTTACCTTTATTTCCTGTTTTGTTTCATTGCATTGTCGTGTTGGACTTCGGCCATTTATTCACTTTTCTTTCGCTTCATTAATAATTTCTAAAGTTCTTAATATCATTTTTCCGATTTCGAATCTAAGCTGATTACCTTTATTAGCTGCTACAAAATGTGTTACGGGATACAGTATGCTGAAGTTAAGACAATTTCCGAAACCAACATCCTTCGCAACTCTAATATACTACAGGAGTTCTGCATTGAACGAATGAATGTAGCAGCAACAATGTTGTTTTTCTTCTTCACAAAACTGTTGCGTTGTAAGCACTTAACAAAGCACTTAGCAAACAAAAAAAGAAATTCTTTATTGCAGTTCTTCTTCTTTATGGATTTTGCTGTTTGTTTGCGCGAAATCTTTAATAATTAAAATACAAAACTTCAACCAAACCAGTGAGCTAGTTTCCCATAACAGTTGCCCACCAACTTTTGCTGAGGTGTAGGTTGGGGTTTAGCTCTGAGTTAGTTTTGTTTGTATTATTTTTTTTTCGGTGGCAAACACGTTGCAAGGATTACAGGAGCTAATTATTAACAAGGATTAAATATGTTACGTGTTTATGTATTTTGGCAACAAAATACTCACACACACCACCACAGTGACAAATCCAGCTAAGCATTTTCTACTACTAAGCTGGTCGTACTAACTCTACACAAAAGTGCGGAATAACTCTATTGCTGCTTCTGTTGTTGATGTTGTTTGTGTTTGCTTCTTCTTTTGCACTTTGTACAACGACAACGAATGCTTAAAAGCATTTACTTAATATATGAATGTATAGGTGTGTGTGAATTATCAGTTGTTTGTATGTCACACAGACACAATGCATTCACTTATTTATACTAGCGAATATAAAGGTATTTTACCTTGTTATTTTGAGTATCAGATCAGCGTATAGAATATAAAGGATTTGTATGTCATTATGTATGTTCCTATATATACATATGTGTGTTGGACTCTGTAGTGATGTTATTTTGGACTGGAAACAGTGGGTTAGTGGTTATAAATATTCATCAGATATCCACGCCAATAGCTCGGACAGTCCTTATAAAATATTCCTTAAAACATGCGTAGAGCTTGAATATTACTTAAAAATATGCAATAAAAGTTCAAGCTGATAGTCCTTGAAAAATAATTTTTTTTAATAATCCATGAAATATTAAGATGTACAAAATTTGGATGAAATTAGTTATTCCCTTCGCATATTAATAAAGAAACATGGTGTCTAAAACCAATATTTCGATGAGGCAGATTTTCACCGTATCAATGTATAAATACCTTCATTAGTCACAAAGCACTTTTATAACCCTGCTGGTCCTTGAAAAAGTATTCTTTAAAAACCCACCATTATTGGTATGTTGTTTCATTGATTTACTGCTTCTTGGTGAGCAAGTATATAACAAATATATCTAAAACTCCACCCTATAGTCCTCAAAAATAATACTCTGTAAGTAATCAATTTTTATTAGTTTATGAACCACTGTTGAAATTCAAATACTCCTCACCTGTGACTTGTTGCGTTCCACAATCGAATATATCCCGACATATTCGTTTATTTTGTTTAATTTTCCAACGCTACTGCAGTGATGTTGCTGATTCAATTCTTAGTTGGCGACAAAATTGCTTCTTTGGAATCGACCAAAAGAGTTCTCAAAAAAAAAAGGCTAAACTTCTTTCCGAATATTGATGAATTGATTTTCAAATGATAGTAAAAACCGACCCTTTTTCGTTCATATTACCCCCAAAAAATGGTAACCCTATTACTTGACACTTGTCTTCTAGTTGTGCTTAAAAGCAACCATTCGTTCAGTTAAGTTTACTTAATTCCATATGCTTTAGAAATTCCCATTGTTGCTGTTACTGCTCTGCTGTTATTTTTGTGTGTGCTTTTTCTTTCTTTCTTTACTTTGCTTTTTCCTTGCACTTAATCTCCTTTAATTAAAATGAATAGATATAATGTAACAATGTTATTTTTCAGATGTTGCTGCCACCGCTGAACATATAAACTTGTTAAAGAAACAAAAGTCGGAACTCCAGAATGTCCGTGAAAAATGGCATTTAATAACAACGATTGCGTTTGCATGCGAATAATATCCAGATTCTATGAAAGGATTTACTTTCTTTTGTAAAATTTAGCAAAAAGAAAGGCTTCAAATTGTCATGTGTGTTGGAAAGAGTGATAAAACACAAACACCTTTCTATAAATTGGAGAGAAAACCCTATTTACGAATAATTTGAGGTAAGTTGATAATAAATGTTTAAATTATTCTAAATTTCCGGAAAATGATCATTTTTTAATACATATATTCATCATAAAACAATAAGAGTTATTCATTGAAAATAAGAAATGCGACTACAATATTACAAGTCGCTCTGTCTCAAATCATTTTGTACCTGCAGTCTATTGAAATATTTGTCAATCTTACATTCAGTGAATACTTAACACTAGTAAATAATAATTAAAAATTAGGCATCATGTACTTGACCTATGTTAAAATATAAATAAAAAATTCATTTTTCCACAACAAAATAAATAAGTATTCATAAGTCTCCTAGCGGCCAAGCAACGTACACTCCATCATTCGCAGAGTACGTGTGTATTTATATGCCTTTTTAACTCCATATTTTCTCATAATTATTTCGAATTTAATATACAGACATTCACTTCATCATTTAAAATTTCTATAAATTTCATTAAGTAATAATGAAGTTCATTCATAACTGAGAACAAACAAATTTGTCGTCATCTGTTTTATCGTATTGGCCAAACCTTTACAACACGTCTCACTTCTCCGTTGCCATCATCCAAATAATCATTGTTTAAAACTGATGCCATGGTCTTTTTCGTTTTGTATCCTATTCAGACAGGTTTTCCTCCTTATTCAGTATATGATTATAAATTCAACGCGTTTGCCAATGTTAGAAAAAGACAACAATAATAACACCTACAACAACAACAGCGACAAATTACGCGAACATGCTCTTGGAACAAATTACGCATTGTTGGTCCTCTACGTCCATCCGATTTATGATACTCATAGGTAACATCTTTCACATTATTCGCCCGGGCCTTCACAATGCAGTAAAAGTGCCAGTAAGGAAAGGAAATGTCAGTCTGCCTGCCGACCGACTGAATGACGGCTGGGCCGAACATGGTAAATTATTGTTTGGAGGCATTTTTTCCTAGGAAATGTAAAAAAATACAGTGTCCAAGGAAAAAAAAAAAATCTACAGCCCCAGACCTGTTTTTGTTTTTCAATACAAAAAAATCTATAATTCTCCAAGTCTGTTTTTTCTATAGAGTAAATTCTAAATTTCTAGACCAAAGAATTGTGGTTTTCAATAGAAAAAAATGATGTCTCCCAGGACTGTGATTTTTCAATAGATAAAATTTTACAGTCAGCGAGGATTGTTTTTTTTACAGATAAAATTATACGGTCCCAAGGACTGTGTTTTTTATAGAAACTGTTATACAGTTTTCCATGATTATGTTTTTTTCATAGAAAAAATCGATAGTCACACAGTAATTTGTTTTTTTTTCATATAAAAATTCTACAGTCCCACAGGACTGTTTTTTTCTATATGTTCTATAGAAGAAATCTACAATCGCATAGGACTCTGTGTGTGTGTTTTTTTTTTCTGTAGAAAAATTGTGTTTTTGTGGAAAAAATTCTACAGTCTCACACAACTGAACTATATAAAATGTTCTCAAGTCCCACAGGACTGATTTTTCTGTAGAAAACAATTAAATAATTCCTCAGGGCGTACCAGGGATGTGTTTTTTATAGAAAAAAGTATACACGACTCTGTTTTTCTATAGAAAAGAAACTACAGTTCACAGACAATTTTTTTAAAGAAAAAATCTACATTACTCTGGACTTTGATTTTTCTATAGAAACAATTCTACTGTCCTCTACTGTTTTGTAGACAAAACTCTACAGTCCCCTAGGGCGGTGTTTTTTCCACAATCGTCAAGGCTGGTTGGTGAAAAAATCTTTCAGAAATTGACATGTTCTGACATATCCCTCTCATAGTGGTAACTTCATTTTTTTTTGGTATTTTAGTAGGTCAATTGGTATTTTGGATTCTGTCTTCTTTTTGGTTGAAATCCTTATTCGCCAACAAGTTTCATTTTTGGATTTTTTAATCCCCCCTAATGGACTCTCATGTAAAGGTCCTGCTCAGGCTGTTATTTGGCGTATTGCTCAAAGTTTTGATCACGCCCTGTCTTCGCATTGTAACCAATAGTCCTCCAAGGTTGAGTCATTTTTATAGAAAAATTTATATTCACTTAAGAATCAAAGAAAGAAACCCTTAATAATTGTATTTCTTTTAGTTCTCCGTCATTTGTTGCCAAACATTTATTTAATATTTTCATCAATTTATTCATGAGCTCTTTGGTAGATGGCGGCGACAGCAGCCGCCAATTGCAAACTAAACAACAGCCATAAATTCAAAACGATACAAATTGAAATTTAATTGATTTAGAAATGTTGTTCACTTAATAATCGACAGCCATAAATGTAGAGCCACATCATCACTATTATCGGAACATTGATACTGGCATCTAGACGGCCATTCTCTAGTCAGTCTGCAATTACCATTATTTTTATCAAAAATTGTTATTACCATTAGCCCTCACCAACACCACCATCAGCCATCATTCATTTATTCATTCATTTCGTGTTATGTTGTGTTGTTTGCACAAGCAGGACAACGTTAAATGAAAGAAGGACTTTGCGGTCGAGACATTCATTGGCTCCATTACTAATGGCCATGACCATGAAGTGCTGTTATGACTTGGGTGTGGACTGGCAGTCGAGTATAATGCCAAAATAACAAATCATACAACTGTCAATAGAAATGTACCCAAAAACAAAAACAAATTCTCACAAAATGCCATGCTAATGGAAATACAATATTGAAAACAGAACATTTTAAAAGCAATAGTTCTAAGTGTTTGGGTGAGGAACGGAACGAATAATGCAAAACAATTGGTGTTTCGTCGTCAGTCAATTGTTCGTAAATGACAAATGATTTTTCGTTTCTTCAAAAGAGTGTTTTTAATTTTATTTTTACAACTAGCCGCCAAGGCATTGTCTTCGTCGTTGGCTGTTGATTTTTAATGTTCTTTAAAAAGTAATGTGCTTTTTCTCAACAAATCATCAGACATAAAGTTTTACATCCACCACTTCTTAACTGCTCGCCGAACTTACCTTGACACTTTGTTTGAAGACGGCCTTGGCAATTTTTAATGTTTTGTTCTTTTTGCCATTTGACAAGAAGCGATGAAAAGTGTCGAAAAACTTCTATTTGATTTATGGTTTAAAGTGTTTTAAATAAATTCTATTTTTGCCATTAACTCGAAAATTTTTGTTGGGGTGAAAGTAATGTCTGCTGTATTACTTCTCAAGAGTTGAGAATCTTCGATGAAAGCAAGTGGACAAATTTTTGAGACTAACAAGTATTTTTAATACTGAAAAAGACTTTGCCCGCTAAGAACTTATATTCTTTTAATGGAGGACAAACATCAATTCGTTTAAATTTTAAGGTGTATGCCCCAAACAGTTCCGCAAGGAAATGCTCCATAGGGCATGTTGGTTCCACCACTAAGATATTTTATTCGATTTTTATAATGCCTTTAAAAATATGTATATTTAGTCTTTAATAGTCTTCATTTTTTCGTAAATCAAAACTCAAGCCATAATTTTTTTCAAAATATCCAACTTTACTTTTGTTTGTGTTGATAAACACTAGACAAAAGCCATATTACATGGAACAATCAATAACTTGAAGTAATGATGTTGATGATAAAGAAAATACCTGCCAATGGCTCACTCCCTTTTAATAGCCGTAATATGTCAATTTTATCTGATTGAACTTTGAGCAAAAAAGGATCGAAAAAGCAGACAAACAAAACCGTACAGAACATCAAAATTTTTGTGGTCCTTTATTAGGGATAGAAGACAACGCAACAAGAGAACACATAACGCACACATATGTACACATGAATGTGTCCGTCAGGGGGTGTGAGACTGTGTGAGTTTTGGGGAAATAGTAAATTATTTGTCTCGGCATGTTAGGGATCAACAAAATACTACATCAACTACGACATAAGGTACAAAGTTGGCATAAAATGCATATGTAGTTAAGATACCAAAACAGACAACCTCATACGCACATACCCATACTAAAGGCCAACATAATTTGCTGTCATCATTAACGGTCTTAACAACGGACAAAGGAGAGAAACAACAACAGCAACAAAAAAGATAAACGTTTTGTTGTAGGGTCATAACAACATCCATCCGTTTAATGATACCGCCGGCGATGATGAGGCAAGTTTGTGAACATCGAACAGGAACTCCATTTGAGGATGTCGGTTCATAAAAGGAAGAGATATGACATCGACGTACTACAGACTGGTGATGTATTGTTCCTAGCTCTGGCACCTTTTTGAAGGCGAACATAAATTTGCAACACCATTTATATTGGAAAGAGACAAACCGAGTTTAAAGTACACTTGACCGAATTATTAAATACAATTTTCTTTTCGATATTTAATCTTGAAAAATTGATAACTTTTGTCCACCAACTTTTTTTGAGTGTTGTGTGGAGGCAATTCATTAGCTAATCATTAATTTTTGTATTTGTTTTAGGTTTTTTGAGCTTGTTCTTCAGAAGTTCAACAATACATACTCTTTGCCCTCATTAATGAGTTGTATGTTGTGGCAGTCATGTTGTCTTAATTGGAAAACTAAAACTTTCCTTTATTTATCGAACTAATGAGGGAACTGAAATTAGCAGAAAAAAACAATAACTCAAATGAGTTTCGGTAAATAACTTTCAGTTTTTTCATTGATTAGTAAGCGATATTGGTAGGGGGTCCGGACACATGTGCCAATATATAATATAATCTGAGATATTAAATAATTGCTTAATTTTTGTCTAAAAAATATTTCTCTAATGACCTCACTATTCCAAAGACCCCAATAGAAGTCATTTTAGCCTATATTTTTAATATTTTTGAAAGAACCATCAAGCGTGGATAATTTTTTTAGTTTTATGCCTAAGGCGATGTAAATGTTTTTATTTATTTTTTATTCGAGATACGCTACATGATCGAAGCAATTTTTTCCAAGAACCATTATGCCTAGATTTACCTTTCTAACAAGTCACATCTCAATAGGCGGAAACTTTTAAGAAATATTTTTTAAAGGGCCTCACTGGGCGTGGATTTTTAAGGAATATTTTTTAAATTACTTCAATAGTCATTTATTTTTTAATAGACATTTTTCAAGTACCTATATAAGCGAGGATTTTTTTAATAAACATTGTTCAAGGACATTATTATTTTTTAAAAGGCCTCAATAGACGTGGATTTTTAATGAATATTTTTTTAAAAGGTCCTCAATGGGTGCGGAATTTGGAAATAATATTTTCAAAGGTTCTCATTAAGCTTGGATTTTTTTATTCAGTATTTCCCAAAAACTGCAATAGTCGTGAATTTTTTAAAGAATATTTTTAAGTACATCAATAAGCGTTAATTATTTTAGGAATATTTTTTCAAGGACTCCAACAGCGTGGATAAAGAAATCTTTTGCAAGGACCCACATAAGCATGGATTTCATAAAGAAAACTTTTGTAAGGTCCTTAATAAATATGGATTTTTTTAAAGAATTTTTTTTTGAAACACCTTATTAGGCGTGATTTTTTTTTTTTTAGTATTAGTATTATAGAATTTTTTTTAACGAACTGTACTGCAACTGGAAGCACCAAAGGATCAATAAGATGTTTGCTTATAAAATTATTTTATTCCACACTTTAAATTTCAAATATTAAATTATACAAAGTTTGCTTTCCCAAAAAAGTACAAAATCCTTTTCCTTTCTGAAAACAATATCCAGAGTCAATTAGAAAAATGCAGCATATTTGCTGTTCTTTTCCATGACATTTAATTGCGGTTTTGTGGATTCATTGTTCTGCAAGACAAGACCGTAAAAAATATACGTTTGAACTTTAAGAAGTTTTTTTTTGTGCAGATTCGCCTACAGCCTTGCCATAACACGCATATGTGCTTTGCGCCAGACAAACACTGAACAAATGTGACAGTCAACAGACAGATCACGACCAGAGAGCTATGGTGTTTTGTATTTTTTATGTAACAAATAAACGGTAAAAATAAATAATAAACGAAATGAAGACAACAACAAACAATAACAAACCCAACACTAAGTACACAAGCGAACAACCCAAATGTCTAGATGGGCAAACACAAATAAAGAAATAAAATGTAATAAAAACTACAAAATAAGAAATCCTGACTGAAGTTGAAATCTGGTGTTGGTGATAGGGAGAAAAAAAGGCAAAAAACTAATTTTCACATTAATAAAGAGATTTTCATTTTCGTCGGTGGGGCAACAACACAAAAACACTGGTGACCATGAAAACCCTTTTTACATTTCCGGTTTCCTGTTTCATTTTAACATTTCCCTTTTGTCTGTTTTTTTGCTAAGACCGAACTGGCCTTTATTGTTTTTATCATTGCCTTTGATGATGGTCAAATGAATACGGCGTTGAAACGTGTAAAATCTATCAGCAAGCCAGCTAGCCAGATATGCCAATATAAAGTCAACTAGTAACTGAAGTAGTTGTTTTTGTACTTTTTCATGCTCATCTGTTGTTTTTTTCTGACTGCATTTAGATTTATCTATAATTTTTCACTTTGACCTTTGCATCTGTGTCTGGTTATGTTATTGGCTTAGGTAGTGGTCCTGATGTCCCTACTAGTTTGTGTTACATTTTGAATTGAAAACGTGACTTATATATTAAGAAGAAATTCTGACTCCTTTTTTTAAGTCGGACTGCTAGGGATAATGACTTTATGGCCAATGAAGAAAAGAAAAACAAATTTCAATTCATTCTTTTCAAGTGTTACTGTAAATGTTGTTGGAAAAGTGGAGTGAGTTTTAAATATGAAAATCCACTCTTGTTGAGGTCCTTGGAAAATATTTTTTTAAAAAAATCCACGTTTTTTAAACCATCGGAAAAATAGTCTCTATATATTCCAACCTTCCTAGGTCCTTAGAAAAATATTCCTATTGGGGTACTTGCAATTTATTCTTAAATAAATCGACCCGTTTTAGGCCCTTGGAAATTATTCGTAAACAAATCCGCCCATTAAATCCACACCAATAGTGGTTCTTTAAAAAAAAAAAACAGTAAGGAAAGTTGTAAAGTCGGCCTGGGCCGACTATATGATACCCTTCACCACTTTGGGTACATATGTATCCGAAAAGACGTCGCTTTTTGAATGAATTTTGACATGAAATTGAACGAACTTAAATATGTGATTTTTATATCTTTCTGGAACCTATGATAAATTTCATTTAATTTGGGCAAGTTTAGAGTCGATTTAAAGCAAACTTGACACACGCTATTCGGTATGCTGCACTGTTTAAAATTTAATCTCAATAAACAAGTCGAAATTATATATGGAAGCTACGAGATATCCATAGCTGAACCGATTTGAAGCAAACTTGCCAGAGATTAATTTATACTTATTTCAATACGTTGTGTCAATCGGCCTAGCTGTGGATCTTTAGTGCACAATTTACTTAAAATCGGACGAAAATATATATAGGAGGAGTACACATCATTCCAGACTTAATTCAATACACTATGCCAAAATTCGTGCAAATCGAATGATTTTCAGGGACTTTGGTGCACCATTTACATAAAATCGGACGAAACTATGTATGGAAGTTATATCTAAATCTGAACCGATTTTCACGAAACTTAGCACACCTCATTCTAGACTTAATTTAGTACACTATACAAAAATTCATGCTCCATTTACCTAAAATCGGGCGAAACTATATATGGAAGCTGTATCTAAATCTGAACCGATTTTCACGCTGTACCAAATTTCGTGCAAATCGAAAGATATATAGGGATTTTGGTATACCATTTTCGTTAAATCGGACGAATATATATATGGGAGCTATATCTAAATCTGAATCGATTTTCACGAAACTTAGCACACATCATTCTAGACCTAATTCAGTAGGCTATACCAAATTTCGTGCATATCGGGATATATATAGGGTCTTTGGTACCCCATTTACCTTAAATCGGACGAAAATATATATGGAAGCTATATCTAAATCTGAATCGATTTTCGCGAAACTTAGCACACATCATTCTAGACCTAATTCAGTAGGCTATACCAAATTTCGTGCAAATCGGGATATAAATAGGGTCTTTGGTACCCCATTTACCTTAAATCGGACGAAAATATATATGGAAGTTATATCTAAATCTGAACCGATTTTCACGAAACTTAGCACATATCATTCTAGACATAATTCAGTAGGCTATACCAAATTTCGTGCAAATCGAAAGATATATAGGGACTTTGGTACCACATGTACCTTAAATCGGGTGAAACTATATATGGGAGCTATTCTAAATCTGAACCGATTTTCACGAAACTTAACACACGTCATTCTAGACTTAATTCAATACGCTATGCCAAAATTCGTGTAAATCAAACGATTTTCAGGAAATTTGGTGGACCCTTTACCTAAAATCGGGCGAAACTATATATGGGAGCTATATGTAAATCTGTACCGAATTTGTGCAAATCGAAAGATATTTAGGGACTTCGGTACCTCATTTACCTTAAATCGGACGAAAATATATATGGGAGCTATATCTAAATCTGGACCGATTTTTCCCAATTTCAATAGGGTTCGTCCTTGGGCCAAACAAACGAGCTGTGCCAAATTTCATCCAATTCGGATCATAAATGCGACCTGTACTTTGTTTACAATTTAACATGGACAGACGGACGGACATGCATAAATCGACTCAGAAAGTGATTTTATGCATATTCTCAAAAGGAACCATGGGTCTATCTCGATTATTTTTGCCTGTTACAAACATATGCACAAAGACATAACACCCTGTAACACAGTGTGGTGAAGGGTATAATAACCATGGCAAATAGTCACTGTGAAAAGCAATTAGTTAATTAAAAATTTTTGAGAAGTCAATAACAGAACAACAATGACAACATAATTTGTGGTTGAAATATTTCATCATCATCATTAACGGATAATGGCAAATGGAATTAACCCCTAAATAGCGACAAACAATTACAGTAAATTGAACTCGCCGGTCATGTATCATCGATGGAGGAGAGAAAATAATGCACAATCAGACAGAGTTACGAAGTGGGCTGTCATCAATTATTTCCTGTCGATAATATTTTTCATAAATATTTTGAAGACTGCCTTTAAATAAATAGGAGAAAATGCGAGCAAAACAGACGCGCACCTCAGCAATTATGGTGGATGCTATTGACCACCACATAGACACACGGCGATATGGCGAATTGTCAACAGTATCATTGTTTGTGGTTTATAATTACAGATAAATAACAACAAGAGGTAAACAATAAAGGAACTTTTGTCAGTGATGATATGTATGGGGAGTTTTACAGGATTACGATATGTCGATTTGTGGATTCCATAACAAAGAAAAAAATTCTTTAAAAATTCAGCTATTATTGAATAAAGAAAAAAATCTAGGGAATAAAAAATAATGCTAATGCCTAAATTTAAAATGTATGTAAAATACTCAAATATTCACACCCGCTCATCACCACCGGGTGTCCAAACATAAATGTCAACTGAAACATATTTTCATAACATGCTCAGGCGTTTTTTCTTCCATAATTTGCTCTGATGCCGAGTAAATATTTAATTAAATTTGAAAATTAAAATGTGGTTTTCAGGGGTGTTGATTTATGAAAATGCAGCCGCCAGTCAGTCAGTGAACGAATGCCTTGCAGGTGAGTAAATAAATATTTAATTGCAACCACCAAAAGTTGGTATGCCTTCATTGACATAGGTCTGACAGCGCAAATATATAAAACAGATATAGATAATTATGATTATAATATATACGGATACGGAATTCCGTATTCGTCAAAGGGACGGAGAGAATTTATGTGGAGGTGTGTGATATTTTTATGATTTAAATACTAATCAATTTGTATTACACGCACATACATATCTATTCATTGATTTTTATACATAATTAAAAACGACTTACTCGACCGCCTACAATTGTGTTGATTTTTGAATTATGTTTAAGCGATGATAATTTCCTGTAAGTAGTGGTCATGGCTAATTGAATTTGAAATCCAGTTTAAGTGTATATGAATTTAAGAAGTCACACGCACATAAATATTGTACTATAAATGCAATCGAAATCAAGGATTTTATAGAATATTTCAAATTACTAGCATTTCAAAAGGCGTTGATTTGTTTAAAGAAGATTTTCTATGGATATCAACAGGCGCGGATTTGATAAAAAAAATGTTTTTCCAAGGGCTTCATTTTTTATAAAATATTTCCAAAACCCTGAATAGGCATGGATTTGTAAAAAAATCCAAGGACCAAAAAAAAAGGTGGATTTTTAAAATAAAAATTTCCGAGGACCAAAGTAAGCGAGAATTTTGAAAGAAAAATTTCTGATGACTAAAATATGCGTAGATTCTTCAAAAAAGAAATGCCAAGGTCAAACTAGTTGTGGATTTCCTAAGAATATTCGAGGATTCTTCCAAAAAAAAAAAATTCTTTAAATGTTTTATAAGGACTTCAATAGTCATGGATTTTCTATGAAGGACCAATGACCTCAATAAAGGTAGTTTTTCTTAATAATATTTTGCCGTGGACCTAGATTAAAGAATATTTTTCAAAATATGTTTTTCCGATGATCTCAATAAACGTGTTTTTTTAAATAATATGTTTCCAACGACCTCAATATTCGTGGCTTGGCTTGGTTTTTTTTATACCCTTCACCACACTGTGGTACAGGGTATTATGTCTTTGTGCATATGTTTGTAACAGGCAAAAATAATCGAGATAGACCCATGGTTCCTTTTGAGAATATGCATAAAATCACTTTCTGAGTCGATTTATGCATGTCCGTCCGTCCGTCTGTCTGTCTGTCCATGTTAAATTGTAAACAAAGTACAGGTCGCATTTATGATCCGAATTGGATGAAATTTGGCACAGCTCGTTTGTTTGGCCCAAGGACGAACCCTATTGGGAAAAATCGGTCCAGATTTAGATATAGGTCCCATATATATTTTCGTCCGATTTAAGGTAAATGAGGTACCGAAGTCCCTAAATATCTTTTGATTTGCACGAAATTCGGTACAGCCTACTGAATTAGCTCTAGAATGATGCGTGCCAAGTTTCGTGAAAATCGGATCAGATTTAGATATAGCTCCCATATATAGTTTCGCCCGATTTTAGGTAAATGGTCCACCAAAGTTCCTGAAAATCGTTTGATTTACACGAATTTTGGCATAGCGTATTGACTTAAGTCTAGAATGACGTGTGTTAAGTTTCGTGAAAATCGGTTCAGATTTAGATATAGCTCCCATATATAGTTTCACCCGATTTAAGGTACATGTGGTACCAAAGTCCCTATATATCTTTCGATTTGCACGAAATTTAGTATAGCCTACTGAATAAGGTCTAGAATGATGTGTACTAACTTTCGTTAAAATCGGTTCAGATTTAGATATAGCTTCCACATATATTTTCGTCCGATTTAAGGTAAATGGGGTACCAAAGACCCTATATATATCCCGATTTGCACGAAATTTGGTATAGCCTACTGAATTATGTCTAGAATGATATGTGCTAAGTTTCGTGAAAATCGATTCAGATTTAGATATAGCTCCCATATATATATTCGTCCGATTTAATGTAAATGGTGCACCAAAGTCCCTATATATCTTTCGATTTGCTCGAAATTTGGTATAGCCTACTGAATTAGGTCTAGAATGATGTGTGCTAAGTTTCGTGAAAATCGGTTCAGATTTAGATATAGCTTCCATATATATTTTCGTCCGATTTAAGGTAAATGGGGTACCAAAGACCCTATACATCCCGATTAGCACGAAATTTGGTATAGCCTACTGAATTAGGTCTAGAATGATGTGTGCTAAGTTTCGTGAAAATCGATTCAGATTTAGATATAGCTCCCATATATATATTCGTCCGATTTAACGAAAATGGTATACCAAAGTCCCTATATATCTTTCGATTTGCACGAAATTTGGTACAGCCTACTGAATTAGGTCTAGGATGATGTGTGCTAAGTTTCGTGAAAATCGGTTCAGATTTAGATACAGCTTCCATATATAGTTTCGCCGGATTTTATGTAAATGGAGCATGAATTTTTGTATAGTGTACTAAATTAAGTCTAGAATGATGTGTGCTAAGTTTCGTGAAAATCGGTTCAGATTTAGATATAACTTCCATACATAGTTTCGTCCGATTTTATGTAAATGGTGCACCAAAGTCCCTGAAAATCATTCGATTTGCACGAATTTTGGCATAGTGTATTGAATTAAGTCTGGAATGATGTGTACTCCTCCTATATATATTTTCGTCCGATTTTAAGTAAATTGTGCACTAAAGATCCACAGCTAGGCCGATAGACACAACGTATTGAAATAAGTATAAATTAATCTCTGGCAAGTTTGCTTCAAATCGGTTCAGCTATGGATATCTCGTAGCTTCCATATATAATTTCGACTTGTTTATTGAGATTAAATTTTAAACAGTGCAGCATACCGAATAGCGTGTGTCAAGTTTGCTTTAAATCGATTTACACAAATCTGTCCCACTGTGCGCAAACGACTCTAAACTTGCCCAAATGAAATGAAATTTAGCATAGGTTCCAGAAAGATATAAAAATCACATATTTAAGTTCGTTCAATTTCATGTCAAAATTCATTCAAAAAGCGACGTCTTTTCGGATACATATGTACCCAAAGTGGTGAAGGGTATCATATAGTCGGCCCAGGCCGACTTTACAACTTTCCTTACTGGTTTTTTCTTCTTGTTTTGGTTGTTATTGTCATTTTTGTGTAATATCGATATAGCCTTTTATATATGAAATGAATATAAAATTAGCAATTTTATAATTGGCGAAACAGAAATTTGTTTAAATATGTTTTTAATGAAATGTTATCGCGTGAGGCTCCTACGTTATTAGTAAGCAATATTAAGACATAAAAATGTTCGGCCCGGTCAAACTTAAGACTATTTTTACTAATTATTATGTATTTTTGTTGAGTTGGCATAACAAGGAATCTTCCAGAATATTTGAATTTCGAAGACATGGATGATCCATAACATAGGTTCTTATTTGAATGACGTGCATTTTAAATATGACATAAATTGTAAATGCTTTATGTAAAATATGATCTGAAATTGCTTTCTTCAGAAAATTTCTATGTGCAATTTATCAACTCACTTCGTTTTTAAAGAAATAAGTCTTCCAAACGATCATTCTCAAAATTATAGCATATCGTACCATGTCTTTTAACAACAAAAATCAAATAAAATTAAATTCACTTTGTTCACTTTTCAAAAATATCTAAAGGCATTTACAGAATATTCTATTATATGAATTCATAGACACAAACAGATTTAAATAGTTTTGACAGAAAGAATGAAATGCAACTAGCCAAGACATACAAATGACTAAAGATTCACAAAGAAGGATTCAGGAAGAAGGAACAATTTTAAAGCTTGACCGAACTCCTCTGTCTTTCAAAAGAAAAATTTCCACAGAGCTTCGTTTTTAGAAATCGTCCCACAAGACTCGTACAAGCATACGTACATAATATTTGTCTAACATTTTGTTGAAACACAGAGGAATTTTTCCATTTCAGCCATGCATATGTTCTCTTTTAAGCATTTTAAAAAAATTTTCTGATGTTGCTTTTACATTTGAATTCGAACATATACAACATGTAGAGAACACTGTGGAAGACAGCTGTAGAAAACCCAAATAAAAAAAAATTGTGTATAATATATGTTGCTTATATTGCGAAAAAGGTCCAAAAACTTGTGATTGTTGGTGTTGTTGTGATTTATTGACATTGATGGTGGTATCTCGAAGCTTGTCTTCTATCTAGTCAAAAAATATATAAATAAGTACATAAATAAAAAAGACAACACAAATTATTATTAATAAATTTCTTATTCTAAGAAAAGCGTCGAATACATTCAACATACAGTCAATGGTACTTAAAGGAATAAAGCCATACAATTTATTCAATCAAGTAGGCATAAAATTGTTAATACACATATTATAACATTTGTTTTGTGTAATATGTAACCCACTGTGCCGTTATTTATTCCCAACCACATGATATGTTGTAGTTTTGTATGGACCTAAATGATGATGCTCATCCGAATGAGTCAAATATTGAAAATGCAGGAATATTGTGGTAAAACTAAACGCAAGCACGAGACTATTTGAAATCCTAAAAAATGCTTCTATACTGAACACCAATAATGAAAGCAGAGCCGTCAACCCATGCACTATATCACAAACGAAATCAACAACAAAAATCAAAAATTGAAGTAGTTTTAAAAAAATTTTGGTCTATTACGAATTAAAAGAAACTTCAATGTTTTCATATAACCAGAAAATATTTAAAGTAAAAATTAATCAAACCGAACTTATTTAGACAGAAAATATTTTACAGCCCTTCGACAGATAGAATATTGTATACAAAACTTCTGTAAACATTATTTATTATGATAGTCTTCTAACGACAAGAAACCAAGTACAATATTTCTATATAGAATACCTTTAAATCGAATTCGATTACAAATTTTATATTTCGTTGGTCAGCTAAGTACTTCGCTTTGTTAGAAGAGACATTTGGGTTTGAAAGGTTTTTTGTATAGAAGCAATAGCTTCTGGGGAGAATATCCCAACAAAAAATTAAGGGAACTGATGAGAATCAGTGGCGTGATCCGAAAATATAGTCTTCCCTGCCTTACCCCTCAGCAAACAATGTCATATATTCCCCACTAATAAATAGTTTTTTTTTATATAAAAACAACAAACTGGGATTCAGCCTGACTATTTTGCAAAAACAAAATTTTATACAACTTTATTATACAGAAAATCTTCTTTATGTATTCTATCTATAGACTGTAGGCTTTCGAAATGTCTTCTTTGCACTGAAGACCT
This sequence comes from Musca vetustissima, assembly GCF_032173495.1. Lineage (NCBI taxonomy): Eukaryota > Metazoa > Arthropoda > Insecta > Diptera > Muscidae > Musca > Musca vetustissima. Next base: position 28,611 of record NW_026882379.1, read on the forward strand.
TCTGAAAGTCTTCTATAGACAGAAGAATTTCTGAAATTTCGACATAAGTCATTCCAAATTACTTTTTTTAATTTTCAGTCACACATGATTTACTTTTTGTAAAGATTGTTAATCTGAGTATTAAATAATTTTGTATAGAAAATAATTTTCAGTTTTACATATATATACTTGCATCCTTATCAGCCTCAACATATGCTCTAAATTTCAAAAGTTATGATCAGTTTGTAGCTCTTCATATATATCATTATTTTTAATTTTTCCTATTTGTTAACATTTAACCGTTTTCAACTTTTCTTCACTAGCTTATAATGAACTTTTATATGAGTGGAGGAGAATGCGAGTTTTCTTTGCGTTGAAAACTCATTTTAAACTTTTCTGAATTTTGCCCTTACCCGCATTACATTGCATAGAGTTTATAAATACAAATAAACCTGAAAGGAACTTAAATCATTTCTACAGTTCAGCATATGCGGAACCATACTGTTTGTCTTCTTCAAATATTTAGTAAGTTGTAGAGTTTTTAACTTGATCATAATCATAGAGAGAGAGGGGCAGGAGGGGGGAGAACGATGTTGCAACAGAGAGGAGAGACTTGTATTGGGAAATTATGTTACCTATAATTATATACACACATAGATGAACGGATGATAATGATGCCAAGGCATTGTTAATTAGTTTACATAATATATTCGAAACACACAGGAAGGGAATTTTGATTTAATAATTTCTAAGTATAACAACGTTTTTCTATACTTTTTAGTTTGTTAAATATATATATATATATATATATATATATATATATATTTTTTAAGAGAAAATATCAATTCTTGTCAGCTATGAATCCTATATTTAAATTCAGGACAGAAATATCAACATTCAAGGAGAACCATTTAAATATACTTCAAATATTTGTTTCGACCTATGTTTTATAACATCAACCTTTTATATATTTATTTCAAATTTTGCGACATTATTAATTAAAATAACAATGAAAGAAACTACCGAATTTTATATTCCTAAAATATTCAAATTGTTTAAATATCACAGCATTCTAGTTTCCCCCTAGTTTTCGTTTAAATTCTCCACTCAACTCTCCCCTAACTTATTTCACTGTGAAGTTATAACAATGAACATTTGTGGAGTAAAAGGTTTGTTGTTTTTATTGACAGTACTCAAGCTGCAACTTTAATTGAATTAATTTTCAATGACTTTATAATGATTTTATTCTTTGAATCAAAAGGAAAAGATGAAATGGAAGGTTGGAAGTATACATTTCATCAATTGGAGTTTTGGTGTTATAAATTAACAATTACAAAATTATAACAATATTCAAAATAGGGAGTACCTCTATATGAGCCCATGTAAAAACATGGACGTACATTTCAAATTTTGCACGCACCAAAACGCCATGAACTCGGAATATCAAATTGCAGCCACTAGGTTGGAAAACAATCCTAGCATATCATTCCAGAACCCGGAAAGCCAAATTACAACAAATGGTTTTGTTGTAATTTGGCTATTGTGAAGTTATATAAAAAATCTGAATTCCGAGACTAAAAAATCATTTTATAAAATAACACCACAATTGTGCGGATTTTTTTAAAGATACAGTTATTTCTCAACTACTGCCAATTTTTCAAAAAATCTGTTATCAGTGACTGGGATTTCTTTACTATAGAAATAAGTCTGTTCTGAATAAATTAAATTAGGCCATCGTGCATTTCATTGGTATGCATTATTGATAGAAAAAGTAGTCATAAGCGACTGAGTAATTTTCTTCTAAAAAAAAAATACTTAATTAATAATATTTTTTTAATAAAAAACCACACACATGTCTCTGTTAACATGTTTTTAAGGGAAAAATAAGACCTCAGTCATGAAGAATACTTTTTCTACAGATGAAATTAGGTGAAATCGGGTGGTTATTACTTTGTAGGGAACAAAATATATAGTCATAACTAATTTTCTTACAAACTGCAAAATTCGCAAAACTTTTCAAACAAACTTCGTATATATGTAATCATTAAAGTTTTTGTTTTTAACAACTTTAAGATTATTCCAATAACAACAATCCAATATCAGTTGACATCTGCTTGTGTGTATTTGTGTCCAGTTATTTTGGCATTGGACTAAAAAGTTTTTTGTTTGTTTCTTTTCTTTACTATTTTTTATTTTTTGTTTCAGTACCTTTTATCAAAAAAAAAAAAAAAATCTAATGGACTTTTAGCAAACATATGCAAATAACAACAACAAGAAAAAAAGAAAATCAAAACAAACAGAAAATCCTTTAGGCCTTTAAAAACACAAACATTCACTTAACCATTCGGTAGTACATGCATCCGGGGCTTGTCGGTCGGTATTGCTTCTGCCGCCACCGCCCCGGAAGGAGAATAAATTCCGACCAGCATTACTACAAGTGTGGGAATTTGAACAAATGTCAAATGAAACTTAGAGGTTATCTATGTTGATCAAACGAGAGGGGGAATTGTTATGCAAAGCGGATGGAGGGAAACGGAAACATAGCAAATTTTAGGGATAAAAGTAGAGAGAAATCAAACAATGCACAAAAACATAAAAATAGACAACAAAAACTTTGATATACAAATTTGAAGTAAATATGAATAATAATTGCCATTAGTTGGATTTTATGTCAATCGTCTCTCTGAATAATGTGGGACACAGTGGGTTAATAATGGAGTTGTTTTGTTTACACAGTTATTTAATCTGTATATGTTATACAAAGTGGTCATTTGATTGATTGGATGTTGTGTTCATTATTTGCGATTTTCGTACAATATTTTCTAATTGTTTCCCCTTAGAAATGATTTCCATTTTTATATTAAAAAGTCCAGATTGAAAAAAAAAAACTGAATTGCTTCTGTAGGAAATACCCTAAACTACTAAGAAAAGTAATTATTTCCTGAACCGTATTGATTCAGTTAGCCATACGAAGCAGGGATCTTCTATGACTAATTGAAGCAATGAGTTTCTATAGAAAAACTAAAGCACCGACAAGGTTAATATTTTATATATATATATATATATATATATATATATATATATATATATATATATATATATATATATATATATATATATATATATATATATATATTTATATATAATTAATTTATTGATATAAAAATGTTCATTACCTGGGACACTTTTTCCTATTGAAAACAGTTTTTGACCGGATTATTTTCTAGAAAAACATATCAATGATTTAGGTCTTATTTTCTAATTGTATCCTCAGTTGTTTTAAAATAAATTTTAGGCCATATATGGCCAATTCATAAATATGTTTGTAGTTTGGATTTTCATTTGTAAGAAGAAGTACTGACAGCAGGGTTTAAAATGCTAACGCCAAAATAGCAAAAACACAGAAAATTGCCGCACTGCTAACTAAATTCATCCTCAAAATATGCAGCACAGCCAATCACAACTGCAACAAATAGCAATACATTACGAATAATTTTAGCAAACAAAACTAAAGCTTCTTGATTTTGTCAGCAGCTACAAAATAGCAATGATCAACTACAACATAATTGTCAACGCGACTAACAACCAAAGCTTACAATGAAGACTAAGCACCTTGACTATGGCTGCTAAGCAAGATTTTTAGCAAACAAAACCCGAGCATTTTTCGATTTCAGTGTTGTCCATTGAAATTATATAAATTGTATGAGATAATTAAAAATCGCGATTATGATAATTTAATTTTTTCAAAAAATGACAATTATTAATACTTGCTAAAGGTTTTTATTTAATATATAAGTTAGTTTTTAGTACTATTATTGACAGTTTTTAATTGCGATTTGACAAGTTTAAATTAAATAACAACACACAAAATGAATTGCCTTTTTTTCTAATTTGTGCGTTGGCAACACACAAACATAAAAACAACCCTCGGCTGATTATTCGTCGGCAGCGAAATATAAATATGTAGTCGTACTGCCGATTAGTCATAACAAAAAAAGCTCGCATGTGAAATACGTGCTTAGCACGAATGCAACAAACTACAAAAGCTAGCCGTTTGCTAATTAAGTCATAATGTCAATATTTTTTAGCAGTAGCACTTTAGAGCTAAAGCTAATATTTTTTGATGCTGCATTTTAAACCCTGACTGACAGGGATTTGTAAAAAATCCGGAAAAAAACGAATCCAAGAAAAAATAGTTTGGGGCTCAGTTTTGAATACTAGACAACTTATCTCAGATATTTTAAAATATAACATTTAATATTACATATTTTATTAATTTCGAATTTTTATACCCTACATAAGTATTTTGTAATGGTATAATGGCTTAGTGTGGTCCAAAGAGTTTGTAACGCTGTGAAATATAGGTCCTAGGTCCACGGAGTCGATCTACACATGTGTGTGCGTCCATCCGTCTGTCCACTATAATTTGTAACACCGATACAGGACAATCGTCACCAAATTCAGCATGTAGGACGGGTTTTGGTCAAAGAAGAATCTTATTGTTTTCGGTAATGATCGGTTAATATTTTGGGGTTGAAATTAACCAAAAACTTTACGTTTATCTGATGCTTCTGGTCGCTCTAGAAAAAAGGGTCTGACCAAGGAACAAGCATGGCCCTTTTCATGAAAATCGGTAAATATTTAGCGGGTCAAATGGACTTTGGTTTTGAAAATGGCAAAATTTGCGTTCTATGACGTTCTCATGGGCAAGGACATAGACCGTAGAAGCTGACAGTGTATATCCAAGAGGACTGGTTGACCTTGAAATTGATAACAATTATATTGTAGTAGCAACTTGAATTCGAGACTTATATGGCAGTATTTACAGAGGTTTAGTATTACCATTATCACAAAATACCGCGTCTTTATTCCACATATGTATGTATGTGTGCACGTCTTCCCCATATGTTCTTTAGATAGAAGCTAGCATTCATATTTAGCAACGAAGCATATAAATCGTCGTCCTTGTGCTAATTCTGCGAATGGTATCACCTGGTGGCATTTGTCGATTACTGGTGCCGGTTTTTGTTAACGTAAAACGTGTTAACATTTGTTCGCCAGTTAATTTTCCATTGTTCTTGGTGTCGATTCGACTTTTTCTCTTCTTCTTGGTACTTTACTTGAATGTGGCATTACAGATGTTACCTCATTAGTATAAATGAAACTAATTAGTCAATTAGCTAAAAGTCAAAATTATCTTGTCTCACAAAACCAACGAAGAAAACAAGGAACTTCTATAACACACACACGCATCCACATTAGTCCACACAAAAGCACCCACCAAAGAAGATGAATGTAAGAAAATACCCATAAAGAGGCTTGCGTGTGTTTTGTTTTAGAAGTGTGTGCATGGAATGTGAATGATATGCGATGGATGAATGAAATGGAAGAACGATTGTTGTGTGAAAATCGAGAAAAAACTGGATATCATCACAAACATCCTCATCGAAGACATCATTATTATTTTATAGGTTAACGAAGGTCATAAATAAGATGCTTAACAATTCAAACAGATATCCGTTATATTTGTTGGCAGAAGGTGGAAATTCTTTATTGAAACTAGGGTAATCAATTGTATGGTTGGAGAGGTTAGTGAGGTTTTGCCATTTTACTCGCGATATTGAAATGTTTAATTGTTAATAATAATTGCTGTAGTTTTTGTGTTTTTAGAATTCTGTAGTCATGATTCATATCTGAGTGTGTATATTAATAAATTATATTGGCGAAAAGTAGTAAATTTTTTACCAATGGGAAATATAATTAAGAGTTTTGGGATCCCAAAGATATATAAATATATATCATATAAATATGTGTGTCAAGCTCACTCATACGCCCATTGCATTTTATTTCAATATAATTATTTATATAATTTTGTTTAAATTTTATTTTTTACTTAAACAATTATCCTTTCACTTTATATTATCGCCATTGCTAACTAGGTAGTAGTGGCTGTTGTTGTTATTATTGTTCATTTACATTTGAAAACAGGCTGGCAGGCTAACTACTGTCGTACGTGCACGCAACTTGTGTCATGTTAAATCTCCATCAAATGTTCATTGTTGCATTTAATGCAACAGCGACAGTAACACCATCGAGACATGTTCCACATATCGCCAAAGTGTGAGGGTGTGTATATTGCACGGCTGAAATATTCATGGAGATATATGGAGTCGAAGCCAGATATACTATGTCACAGAATATTATTTATTTAAATATATGTAACAGAATATTTCAATGTTATATAAGTGCGGTGTAGAGTTGTTGTATTTGTTAAATTAAAATAAAATCTTTACAAAATTTTTGTGAATTTTAAATAATATTTTCTAATGACCTATGTAAATTAATGTTTTGGCAGAATATTTTTTCGAAGATTATCAAGGTGTGCATTTTTAACGAATATTTAAAAATTATCAATACGTGGATTTTAAGGAATATTTCATCAATGGAATATCAAAGCATGGATTCGATAAATAATATTTTTAAGGATTATCCAAGTATGGATTGTTTAAAGTCTATCAAAGGCGAGGATTTTTTAAAGATTTGTTTCTAGGTCTATTAAAGGCGTGGATGTTTTATATATTTTGTTTTCGAAGTCTATCAAAGCCGTGAATATTTTAAAGATTTTTAAATGGCATTTTAAAGATTTTTTCCAATTTTTTTTTTCATTTTCATTAATATTTCCTCAAAGATACAAAGTAAAATTTACCATGTATATGTGGAAAGTTAAGGGAAAAAGTAAAATAGCGGAACTTGTTCCCGTAACGTTCAACATATACATTGTAATATTTACTTCAATAACTAGACCAATTTATTAAACATTCCCATTAAACGATAAATTTTCTACGGAGCGTAAGATTATGAAGTACCACTGAAACTCACATAGCTCATTCGCTCCCCTTAACAACATCCCAGGACGTTACATCTATCCAGCATACATTCATAGTAAAATTCTACTGTATTCCGCTATCACTAAATCCTTATGCGAAAAGTCGTTGACGTAAACGTAAAGCGAGGAAATTATAAACGATCATTACATGTTTTATTATTCAGCTTATCGCTGGGAATTGGTGGACTTGCGCACAAGACCGACGTGCTTGGAAATCTTTTTTAAGCTCGGCTTATGGAACAACCGTTCTGTAACAAGCCAGATAAGTAAGTAAGTAAAGTTATCGCTGGGAAACCATATCGAAATGGTACGCAAATTCTCCATTTTATGCGAAGCATTACCTCCCCTTTCTCTCGAAAAAGCGTAGTGAAATTGCCAAGAAGCCCGGCAGTCGAAGCAAGTGTAAACTAAGGAATTCAAAGCTGAAAGGCAAAAAAATCAAATCTCACACACCAAATCCCATTGGCAACAATTTCGAAACAAGCTAAATTCACTATGAGAAGGATGTTGGCGTTGAAAAATGGGGAGACAGATTTTCTGTTTCTGTTGTAGAACAATAAAACTTCGCATAAGTAGAAACGATAAACCATCATTATATGTGTGATTAAGCAGCACAAGCAGCTGCTGCTTCTTCTGCGAACTGCCACTACTTCTCCATACAGCTGATTCCGAAAAAATAGGTGCTGATGTTACTGTAGTTGTTGTCAATATTGTTTTCACTTTTGTTGTTACTGTTACTTCATATTGTGTTTTGGCTTTATTGACAGCTGGTATAGCATTCCTCCTTCTGTCTCCTTTTGTAGTCATCACCCAATTTACTACGTGTTCTGCCATGAATGAAGATGAACGCTAACGCTTCAAATACTGTTGCTTAGATTATGCTAATATGCCGTACAGAAACACACACACACAGCTCAATCACTACCCCCTCTATGCCATCTAACCCATTTTTTGTGTTTCGTTTTCATCTATATTTTCTTTGTTGCCTCGCCCATAGGTTTTTTTGTTTTCACGTAGACACAACAAATTCAACAACTTGACTTATTTTGCCTTTGACATCAGAGGAAAAAATGAAAATAATAATAAAAACATTAAATGAAGACCCAGCTAAACATATCAGGACAATTTTCCTCAAATCAATGAGAAGTGTTAAATTATATGGCATAGGATCGACCTTCAGATTTAATGCGAATGATGTTCGATATAAAAAATGTGTCCCATCGAAATATCCGTTTTATATCTCCAGTATTTTTGTTTCTCCAGTATTTTTTTGTACTGATTTCATCCAAATTTTAAATTGTAATATTCTATCCAAACTTGGATAAAATTCGAAGATTGTTCCAATCCTTCTGGAAGCCCCCCACCAAGTGGGAGGTACCAATAATAGTAGAATTCTGTCTAAATTTTCGTGACATTCTATAAGTTCTCAGTCAGAGTTTAAAATAATGAACAATTCTATATCAACAACGTAAAAATAAAGATGCCGTTAGCGATCTGGCATTACATCCTAAGAATAGTAGCAATGTAATTACAAAAATCTATTTTAAATTTCAATAATATTTACCCTATTTCCTGCGATACTTCACACTAGCTTATGTTTTGGTTCAATTTGTGTTCACTTCGTGTTACTTTTTTCTTATTTTGAATGGGAGCAAAATTGTGTTTTCGTTACAGTTATGGCTTCATTTCCTGTCCATATTCATTAACTTCCGTCTATGGAAATAACTTCTTGGACTTCGTTCATTCATATTTGTTTGTTTTTTAATAAATGTAGTTCACTTCAATGGTTATCTGAATGCATGGATGATTCTTCAGGATGTTCGTATGGCTGGTTCTTCCAGATGTTGGCTGTTATACCTATTTGCAGGCATATTTTTCTGAAAATTTTCTACTCAGTTATTTTGCCATTCGTTCTTTTTTTATTTTAGGTTCTGTTTTCAGTTCAACTAACTTCGTCGATTCGAATTGAGTTGGGGATTTGCCGCAACACACTTTTCCCACCATTGCAGGTATTCTGTGCAACCGTTTCTCTGCATTCTTTCATTCGTTCGCTCGTTTATTCATTAATTTTTTCTTCATTACCAGAATATAATGGCTTTTCCATGTCACCAGGCATAAAATATCACTTTCTGCAGAATTTTGCATTCATTCGCTCAGTGGTATGACGGCATGGCTTATGGCAGAACATTCCATGTTCTGCGTTTGCTATTTTAACTGCTGGTAGTGGTTTGCTTTTACCAGCCGCCTTCTACTCCTTTTCCTTCCTTTAGCTCTTTCTAATAAATATTCGTGCAAATATTGCTGTCTTTTTTTAATGTTCCACAAATTTAAATGTCAGCCAGAAGAGAAGAATTGGCGCAGTAAGCGAATGAGAGATCCAACTAACCCGGTCCGTAAGAAGCTGTTTGTTTGAATATCTGTCGAAAGAATGGTTATGCTGTAATGCCGATTTTTTCGCCACCATTCGTTATTGTATTGGAATATTCTATAAGAGATTGTTAATAGGAAATTGTCAAATGGAAAATTTACTTATTCAATTGGGATAATATATAAATGCATGCATATTGATATATTCATGTGAGTTGATTGTACAGATTTTTCTATGTCTGTCTACACATACAGTGAGTGTAATAAGTATTTTGCCTCAATACGAATTTGACAATATTCCAATATATACGTAAAAAGCCAGCATACTAAAGATGTTAATTGAATTATGTGTGATGGAATATGTTTGTGGACATGTTTAGATCTTATTTCTGCAAGAATCACTGCGAAAGACCTATTGGTCGCGAAGATATCGGCTAAAATCTATAACAACCCAAAAATGTTTATCACAAAAAAATATTTTGCTTTTTATTATTATTCTACAAAAAATCATTACATAGAACACGCTTTGTCTTTTTATAGTTACCATTGCGAGTAACCATATACTTTAAGCAATTTGGCGACGATTCCAATAAGCCACGGCATTTTTTCGCGAATATTTTCTCACATTTACGTTCAATACATTCTCCAGCAATATTTCATTTAATACTTGTTAATTTCTCGTCCTAATCTCAAAATGAGAGTATTAAATATAGTTGTCGCGGCTTCAAAACATCCCAAATATGTTTAGAATAATAAAAAGGAGGTTTTAGAAAATATAACGCGATGACAGGACCTTAAAAACTCTTAAAAACAAAATCCGACAAACATATTATTTAAAAAAATATCGCGAAACCCCATTTTTCAAACTACGAAAACTTTATATTGATCTAGGAACCAATATAAGTGATGAAAATAGCAATAGGGAGGTCAGATTGAAAGATATTAACTGTTTGTGGCAATAGAAATACATTTTATTTCGAAAACAAATAGATCTACCAGATTATTCCCAGTTGCATTTTATTCGCAACTGATGATGTTAATCGGATATAAAATATTGAATGCGCATTCGTCACCAACTACAACAGTTTTTCAAAAGGCAATACGATTTGACCAAGAATGGTGTTTTCTCCCACTTCATGTACTGTTTTGTAATTTCTGACGTTTTAGAACTGTTCATATCTTTAAATCTGACATCATTATTACTATTTTCATCTCATATATTGGTTTCTAGGTCAATATTAATTGACATTAAAGTTTTCGAAGTCAGAAAAATGAGGTTTCGCGATATTTTTTAAAGTAATGTGTTTGTCGGATTTTGGTTTTAATAGTTTTTAACGTACTGTCCTCGCGTTATATTTTCTAAAACCTCCTTTTTATTATTCTAAAAATATTTGGGATGTTTTGAAGCCGCGACAACTATATGTAATACTCTCATTTTGATATTAGATCGAGAAATTAACAAATATTAAATGAAATATTGCTGGAGAATGTATTGAACGTAAATGTGAGAAAATATTCGCGAAAAAATGCCGTGGCTTATTGGAATCGTCGCTAAATCGCTATAGTATGTGGTTATCCGCAATGGTAATAAAAAGACAAAACGTGTGCTATGTAATGATTTTTTTTTCTAAAATAATAATAAAAAGCAAAATACTTTTTTGTGATAAACATTTTTGGGTAGGTATAGATTATGGCCGATATCTTCGAGACCAATAAGAGTTTCGCAATGATTCTTGCAGATATAAGATCTAAATATGTCCACAATCATATCCCATCATACAGAATTCATTTTACATCTTTATTATGCTGGTATTAGTCGTATAAATTGGAATTTTGTCAAATTTGTATTGAGGCAAAATACTTATTACACTCACTGTAGGTGTA
>NW_026882380.1:0-40014 GCF_032173495.1 Musca vetustissima
AGGTTTGGTTCTAAGACTCTGTTGTAATCATTCCATCTGCGGAAGATACAAAAAAAACTAGAACATAAGGTTTGATAATTATACATTCATATATATGAACTGTAATCCGCATTTAGCCCTAGCCCCTGTTTGGGAGGTACCAGAAGGAGTGGACCGATATTCCCCATGTTCGAACTTGAACTAATTTTGGAAGAAACCAGTGAGCGGAGCAGTATAGTCGGACGGGGCCGACCATATGATACCCTACATAACTTCCACTAAAATCTAACTTTTTGTGGTTCTATATTCCGAGTTGGGACAATACTTCGTGATATTGAAACCCTAGAGGTCAACTAATATTACTAATGTTCAGAACAGCCCTTCTAATTACTTGTGTAGGTTCTCTTCGCCGTGGGTTGTGTTGTGATGTTCGGCTTTCAATGGAAATTGATCATCACCGAAAAATATAGGCGTTGTCCTTGACCATAACTGGAACCTCATGGAACATTTCAAAGCGATCAGCACTATAAATATCTGAATACGTGCATGTGAGTACATATGAAAATACAATCGGTATCAATTTAAAGGTCAATCACTGCTCTTGAATATTCTATCAAGTTCTCGAGTCTGTCCTTCAGGGGTAAATATATACGCCTTATAATACAAATTTTGTAATTTTTCACACAAAAGTCAGGGTCCAGTTGACCCGCTAAATATTGACCCATCTTTATCAAAACATGCTTGCTTATTCTTTGGCCCGATTCCCTTCTCCATGTAAAAATTCGCGATATTTGGGCCATAATTGCGGCCTCTGGAGCGACCAGAAAATCAGACAAAATTAAAGTATTTGGTCCATTTCGTCCCCTGAGTAGTAACCGATCTTCCCCAAAACAATAGGGGTCTTCATTGAGCCGAACCCATCCTACATGCAAAATTTCGTGAAGATTGGTCCATAACTGTGGCCTGTATCGTGTTTACAAATTATAATGGACAGACGGACGGACGGACACACATGCCTAGATCGACTCAGCTAGTCGAGATATGACGAACTGTATACTTAAATATGGGTCTAGGACCGTTACAAACTCTTGAGGCTGCACAAAGCTATAATACCCTGACAACATAGTTGTGTAGGGTATAATAATAAGATGGGCAAAGTTTGGGTGAAATCAATTTTTTTTGAAACAAATTTTCGACCGGCCGAACTTAACGCTTTTTCACTTGTTTTTTAAATTTTATTGAATGATAAAAAAAAATTTTAGATAAGTTTAGATTTGTTCGAATTGGTCACCTTTGGCACGAATTATGGTCTTCAAACGGCCAACGAAACCGTCACACGCTGCCGGAATATGGCTCTGCGGTATTTTGTCCCATTTCCGGCGAAGCGCTTGTTTAAGGTGATCGACACTTTGGTATTTTTTAGTGCCAACCTTGCTTTCCAAAATACTCCAGACACAATAGTCCAACGGATTGGTATCCGGAGATTTTGGTGGACATTGTGCGCTGGAAATGAACCGAGGAACCTTATTTTGTAATTATTCTTGTATGACGCGTGCTGGGTGCGATGGAGCTGAGTCCTGTTGGAATGTCTAAGGTCTGCGACCAAAAATGTTGCGTGCCCAAGGTTTTAGTACCCACTTATTCTGATGCCACGGTCGATTCATACGAGCGAAGAGCGACAATCGGCTGTTATGGCAGCCCATACCATCACCATGGCCGGCACACGATCATTTTGTTTGTTTACAAACTGCTGCACAACGAGTGTTTTCTCATCGGAGTAAACCAAATGCGGCAGTTCACCACTTTCGGTCAAGCAAAGCAACTCTTTAGCTCTTTGAGCCTATTTCCTTTCCGTTGCGGAGTAAGTTCCAGCCCTTTTTGTAATTTTAATGGCTTTACCCCGAGCTCAGTTTTCAATATTTGCCGAATGGAATATTGCGATATGTTCAGCTCACGAGCAATTTTTCGGCCACTGCGACGCGGGTTTCGATCACAAAAGAAAAGATTTTCCATCCAAATATAAATAAATCACACTATCACTTATGAATGCCATCACGAATAGCTTTTTTCTGGAAAATTCTCACCAAAATGCTTTTGTACGCTTGTATACAAAATTTCATAAAAATTAAACCAGTAAGGAAAGCAGTAAAGTCGGGCTGGGCCGACTATATAATACCCTTCACCACTTTGGGTATATTCTACATATGTCTCCTAACGGACTCCGTCTTTTCGAAAGAACATTGACATGAAATTGAACGAACATGAATATAAGATATTTATGACTTTTTGGAACCTATGCTAAATTTCGTTTCATTGAACCGATTTTCACGGACGAAGCTATATATAAATCTGGAACGGTTTTCACGATGTTTATCGCACATAATCTATGCTATGGGAGCTATATCCAAATCGCGAAACTTTGCACACATCATTCTAGACTCAACTCAGTGCACTATAATTTCGTGCAAATCGAATGATATATAGGGACATTGGTGCACCATTTACATAAAATCTGGCGAAAATATATACAGGAGCTATATCTAAATCTGGACCGATTATCACGAAACTTTGCACACATCATTCTAGACTCAATTCATTACGCTTTGCCAAATTTCGTGCAAATCGAGCTATATCTAAATCTGAACGGATTTTCACGAAACTTTCTAGACATAATTCAGTACGTTTTGCCAAATTTCGTCCAAATAGAAAGAAATGCAGGGGCTTTCGTACACTATTTACATAAAATCGGATGAAAATATATATAGGAGCTAAATCCAAAAATTTTCTAAACTTAATTCAGTAGCCTATACCAAATTCCGTCCAAATCGAAAGAAATGCTGGGGCTTTCGTACACTATTTACATAGAATCGGATGAAAATATATATATGCGTGCTATATCCAAATCTGAACAGATTTTCACCAATTTCAACAGGGTTCGTCCTTAGGCCAAATAAGTGAGCTGTACCAAATTTCAGTCAAATTGGATTATAAATGCGACCCGGGCTTTTTAACAATTTACCACCAGCAGACGAACGGACATGCATAAATCGGCTCAGAATGGGTCTATCTCGTTTCCTTTTGCCTGTTACAAACATATGCACAAAGACACAATACTCTGTACCACAGTGTGGTGAAGGGTATACAAATATATAAGATAAAATTCTATATCTCCTTATGTGTGTCCGTTGATGTCTGTACCCCCAGTATTCGGTATCTGTCAAATCTCACTACCAAAAATGACCAATATCGATCACCCACATAACGGTAGCCTCGCTATTAGGTACTTTGAGAATTTAAATCATATTTTTTCTACCGTCTTTATACCCTTCACCACACTGTGGTACAGAGTATTATGTCTTTGTGCATATGTTTTGTAACAGGCAAAAGGAATCGAGATAGACCCATGGTTCCTTTTGAGAATATGCATAGAAGCACTTTCTAAGTCGATTTACGCATGTCCGTCTGTCCGTCCGTCAGTCCATGTTAAATTGTAAACAATGTACATGCCGCATTTATTATTCGAATTGGATGAAATTTGGCACAGCTCATTTATTTGGCCCAAGGACGAACCCTATTGAAATTGGGAAAAATCGGTTCAGATTTAGATATAGCTCCTATATATATTTTCGTCCGATTTAATGTAAATGGTGCACTAAAGTCCCTAAATTGCTTTCGATTTGCACGAAATTTGGCATAGGGTACTGAATTTAGTCCAGAGTGATGTGTGCCAAGTTTCGTGAAAATCCGTCCAGATTTAGATATAGCTCCCATATATAGTTTCGTCCGATTTCATGTAAATGGTGCACTAAAGTCCCTATATATTTTTCGATTTGCACCAAATTTGGCATAACGTACTGAATTGAGCCTAGAGTGATGTTTGCCAAGTTTAGAGAAAATCGGTCCAGATTTAGATATAGCTCCCATATATAGTATCGTCCGATTTCATGTAACCAAAGTCACTATATATCTTCCGATTTGCACGAAATTTGGCATAACGTACTAAATTGAGCGTAGAGTGATGTCTCCCAAGTTTCCAGAAAATCGGTCCAAATTTAGATATAGCTCCCATATATAGTTTCGTCCGATTTCAGGTAAATGGTGCACCAAAGTCCCTATATATCCTACGATTTGCACAAAATTTGGCATAGCGTACTGAATTTATTCCTGACTGATGTGTGCCAAGTTTCGTGAAAATCGGTCTAGAATTAGATATAGCTCCCATATATAGTTTCGTCCGATTTCATGTAAATGGTGCCCCAATGTCCCTATATATCCTTCGATTTGCACGAAAATAGGTCCAGATTTAGATATAGCTCCCATATATAGTTTCGTCCGATTTCATGTAAATGGTGCACCAAAGTCCCTATATATCCTTCGATTTGCTCGAAATTTGGCATAGCGTACTGAATTTAGTCCAGACGGATGTGTGCCAAGTAGATTGATTTTAAATAATTGCCGCACCAAGGATCCAATATAGGAACAAAACGTACCGACATTTGTATTACCTAACCTGTAAAAAGTTTCGTTGAAATCGGTTCATATATTGATATAACTTCCATATATATTTTTGCCCGATTTGAATTAAATTGGACATCAGACTCCTCATGTTAGTCAGATTGACATCAAAGTTTGCACAACGTACAAAATTGAGCATAGAATTACTTAGTTGCGTTTTCTAGAAGTACAGACCTCTTGATGACCTATTGATATTTGTTAAGTCGATTTGCATATTTTTGTCCCATTGTAACAATCGAATGTCATGTTTATGGATAGATCTAAGCCGATTCACATTTAGATAAATATCACATATTTTATTTCATCAAATTTCATTTTAATAGTCTTGTTTAATATACCCATAGTGGTGATGGGTATCATGTAGTCGGTCCCGTCCGATTTTACTACTTTCCTTACTGGTTTTTCTACCGTCTTTTTGGGTATGTTTAAGGGCGTATCATAACTCGAGTTTTCTCCTAGAAGCCCTCATTAATTTAAGATATTTTGATTGTCATCCTCATGGTGGAGATTATAAGAAGTCCGGCCGTACCAAACTTAACATCGTTTTCACTTGTTTCAACCTAACCGAATTCTCGAATTTGGCTCCAAATTTTGCTCCTCTAATAACAATATTATAATATATAGAACTCTGTGCATATTTATGTGTATCCAATCACATACATCAAGACAATTGTTCCACATATTGACAATTTCTCTAGACCCTGTCTTTTAAGGAAAATATTTACGTTATTGAAAAAAGGATTAATTAAGGGCCAGAGTAAACTGTTCAAAATTTACAGCAGCTACTTTAAAATAATTGACATCACTTTCAAAATTGCAATTTAATAGTTAGTAATAAGATAGTAGCCTGCTACGACAATTGGTGTGTATGTGCGTGTGTACATATGAATTTATTTGTGTGTAAATGAGGAAAACATACACTATTCTAGACAATGTTGGTAAGAATGATTCTTAGGAGACGTTTCAGAACTTGGTTTGCTAGGTATACACAAATTATAATTGAGGGCGTATTTTCCTACGAATACGTTGTTTACAAATCAACAATCAGGAATTATAGTCACTTCGGTTGGAAAATGCGGCTAAACCCTTATCGAAAATCAGACAGTACCTATAATGTTATGCTCTATCCACCAATATTCTAGAGTGCAAAAGAACCCAGAACCGTATGTGGCCCATATTTTACAGTTTGTACGAATACGTTTTTTAGAGATAGAGTTACTTGGACTGAAATGCCCGTATGACCCTCAAAATATCAGAAATTAGGTGGAACCTGTTTAGGTATATTAAGTGGTCAAAAAACTAATGCTATATTCATTCGTTCAATCACTAGGGTTCAGAGTGAGCTATCGATCTCATATCAAATTTCATAATTTAACCAAATGGGCGTATTGTACGAATTTCGAAAGAATCTACTTTTTATCTCAGCCATATACACAAACAAAATATTCAATGTGTCTTTGTAAGAAGCTTTCGCAATTCGATATTAGACCTATAGACATATCCCTCATATAAATGTAAATGCATACTTTTAAGATTTTAGAACATTTCGTCCACAGAAGTGGAAGTGTTTGCCGAAAATTTTCGATGTAAGTCCATCTTTTGACATACCCCTATATAACCAGTGAGCGGAGCAGTATAGTCGGACGGGGCCGACCATATGATACCCTACACAACTTCCACGAAAATCTAACATTCTATGGTTCTATATTCAGAGCCTGGGCAATATTTCAACAAATATTTGAAATATTCTGTAGACGAGGGTTGTACTTGTCCAGATTCTCTTTACATTGGGTTATGTTGTGATGTTGGGCTTTCAATTGTGACCTATAGTTGGACTCGAAAAATCAGAAAAAAATAAGTTTTAGGGCCACTTCATCCCATAATTGGTATCTGATTATCACCGAAAATTATAAGCGTTGTCCTTGATCATACCTGGAACTTCATAGAAAATTTCAAAGCGATCAGCGCTATATTTCCGCCCTCTAGTGATAATGGGTTACTAAATAATATCTCAGCACGTAAGCACCCGTAACTATTTAAGTGTAACTCCCACATCTGAGTACATAAGACCATATAATTGGTATCAATTTAAAGGTCAGCCACTCCTCTTGGATATACTATCAATTTTTCGGTCCTATGTCCTTCACGAGTAAATATATACGCCATAGAATACAAATTTTGTAATTTTTCACACAAAAGTCAGGGTCCATTTGACGCTAAATATTGACCAATCCTTATCAAAACAGGCATGCTTATTTTTTGGTCCGGTCCCCTTATTCATGTAAAATTTCGCGTTGTTCGGGCCATAATTGGGGCCTCTGGACCAGAAAAACGTACAAATATTAAGTATTTGGTCCATTTCATCCCCTAAATATTAATCGATCTTTACCAAAAACAATAGGGGTCTTCATTGGCCAGAACCCATCCTACGTACAAAATTTCGTGGAGATTGGTCCATAACTGTGGCCTGTATCGTGTGTACAAATTATAATGGACAGACGGACGGACACACATGTCTAGATCGACTCAGCTAGTCGAGATATGATCGGTATACTTAAAGGTGGGTCTATGACCAATATTTCGCGGCGTTACAATCTCTTGGGGCTGCACAAAGCTATAATACCCTGACAACATAGTTGTGTAGGGTATAATAAGCGACCCATTTTATGTACTCTGAAGTAGCTGTAATTGGGCATTCCGGATCCCTGGTGAATAACATTTTTTTTTTCAATTTTAATATTGGTTTATATCGCTCCCATATAAAGGACCGGTTTAATTTTCAGTATATTGGTGTTTCTAGCCCAGTTTTCCAAACTATATCTCTGTAATTTGGTTTATCATTTGCTCTAATAAATAACGTACCAGCACATAAATTACGGGGACATGGTCACCATACGCAGTTCCCAACCTTTCCAAGATATTTTGGATACACACTACATGGTGGAGGGTATAAACATTACAGTCCTGCCTTACGTTTTTACTCGTTCTTTATGGACTTTAGAGTTACTAGGAAAAAGTTAATCACACCATACGTTATAAACGTGGCCTACTGGATCCTTTTCATACTCACCAAAGGCTTTCATCCCAATAACGAATTTGGGGCACAACCATACAATTTGCTATATTTAGTTGTGTAGTGTAATCGGTACCAACCGGCTTTGGACCTTCCACTTACATTTGTGTCGTTATTAGATACGGATTGTCCCATAATGTTTGTAAAAGCCTAACTGTTTTCTTAAGAAAGATTTGCTGAGCAATGACTTGGAAAAAGCTTTTTTCACTCTTTTGATTTTTATTCTTTTTCGTGACAAGATAGACGAAATTTTTTTTTATTTACAGCTAGGATGACAAAATGAGCATAACTAACAACTTAAGAATTATGCGATGTAGTGAATATTAAACTTTTAATTCCGTTTGCAATTACCTTGCATATGTCACCCCATATATATTCTTGCACAGAATAAAATTTTATATCGATTTCGCCATGCCCATTTGTCTGTTGAAATTATGATAGATCGATTTCTATTTAAAATAGTGCTTTGAAGTTTTGCTAAGATGTTTGGTATTGCAAATGAGGAATATAGTTTTACGTTTTGGTATAGATCCCGTAAAACGGCACCGCGATATTTTCAGAGTTTTGTATTTCCAGTGTTTGGGGATTTATATATTTCTATGTAAAAAACTAGTAAGAAAGGTTGAAAAGTCGAACGGGACCGACTATATGATTCACCACTTTGGGTACATAAAAGAGATGCTAATATATACAATATTCTGTAGATTAAACAGATATAGCTTCATAAGAGAACCAATGAAATCAGGTGAAATTAAATGTATGATCTACATAAAAATTTGAACCAATAAAAAAAAACGCATACACATACCATTCTGAAATCTATGATTCTTAGGTGTAGCATTTGTATGAAAATGAGCAAAATGATGTATGGGATATATACGTAAATCTGGACCTATATATTTGGTATACTGCAGCACAGAGCGCTGTCCACAATTTGATCTCGTGTATATTGAACAGACGTAGGCTCCTCGGTGCACCGTTTACATAAAATCAGACGAAAACTTCTATGGGAGCTATATCTAAACCTGAACCAATTTCAACAAAACTATGGAACAGACGTAGGCTCCTCGTTGCACCATTTACATAAAATCAGACGAAAACATATATGGTAGCTATATCCAAACCTGAACTAATTTCAACAAAACTACAGGTCCGTCACTCTGCACTAATTTTAGTACGTTGTGCAAAAAATTGTCTGGACTTTATTTAGTATGCTGTGCAAAATATTATTTCAATCTGACAAATGTTGGCAGTTTGGTGCACCATTTACATAAAATCGGACGAAAAGATATATGGGTGCTATATCTAAATCTGAACCGATTTCAACAAAACTTGTGGTAAGTTACCTACACTAATTTCAATCGGACAATCCTTGGGAATTTGGTGCACCATTTACCTATATCTAAATCAAAGCCGATTTCAATAAAATTCCATAGACATAAAATTGGACAATCTTTGGGAGTTTGGTGCATCATTTAGAAAAAATGGGACAAAATGTATATGTAAATCAGAACCGATGTCAACAAATTTTCGCATAATCATTCAGTATGCTACCCTAAATTTTGTCTTAATGGTAGGTGTTTGGTGCACCATTTACTTGTATCTAAAGCTGAGCCGATTTCAACAAAATTCCACAGACATCATATTGGACCTAATTAGGTCCGCTGTGCAAAGTTTTGTCTGAATCGGACAGATATTTGAAGTTTTGTGCACCATTTCGATAAAATCGGGCAAAGTATATATGGGATATGCATCCAAATCTGAACCAATTTTCTCCAATATCAATAGGGTTCGTCCATGGGCTAAATATGTTGATTGTGTCAAATGATCATTTTAGCCAGTTTCTCTACTGCGCTGACTGTAATAGCGAATTCTCGTAGAAGTGGGTGTAATTTGGAATAAAGTTTTTGGTCTATTTCATCCCCTAAATATTAACCGATCATTACCAAAAACAATAGGAGTCTCCTTTGGCCAGAAGTCCATAACTGTGGCCTGTATCATGCTTACAAATTGTAATGGGCAGACGGACGGACACACATGTCTGGATCGACTAAGCTAGCCGTGATATGACGATCGGTATACTAAAAGATGGGTTTAGGACCAATATTGGATTTAGGACCAATATTTCGCGGCGTTACAAACTCCTGGGGCTGCACAAATATATAATACCCTGACAATTACTAGTTGTATATATAAATTGGGTAAGAAATCATATTAGGTTGGGAAAAATAAATCCATAATTTTTCGTCGAAAATGTCGATAAATTCGGAGAAATGATCGAAGTTGACCGGCATGTTAGCAGTCGTAACATCGCTAAAAATCGACCATAAAACTATTTTAAACCATTTACACAAAAATAAGTTAAATTTTTGGGCGACACACCAATTAACCGAGAAAAAAGAAGGATCGAATTTCCATCTGCGAAGCCTTGACCAAACGGAATGAAATAGATCCATTTTTTAGACGGATGGTGACTGAAGATGAGAAATGGATCACATACGATAACCCTGTGCCAAAACGATTGTGGTCAAAGAGCGGTGAAGCACTTCAAACGGTGGCCAAACCAGGTCTAACGGTAAGAAAGGTTCCGCTACGCATTTGATGGGACTGGATGGGGATTATTTATTATGAGTTGGTTCCATATGGCCAAACGCTAAATTCTGATCTTTACTGCCAACAACTGAACCCTTTGAAGATAACAATTGACCAGAAACCGCCAAAATTGTCCAACAGGAGAGGTATCGTGTTCCACCAGGACATCGCTAGGCCACACACATCTACAGTGACTCGCCAGAAACTTCGAAAGCTTGGCTGGGAAGTTTAAATGCATCCTCCATACAATCCGGACTTGCCTCCAAGCGATTATCATATTTTACTTGCATTGCAAATTTTATTTAATGATAATCCAGTAAGGAAAGTAGTAAAGTAAATATATAAAGAGGTGTATGTAAATCTGAACCGATTTTCACGAAACTTTGCACACATCATTCTAGATTTAATTCAGTACGCAATCCCAAAATCGAAAGATATATGGGGACTTTGGTTCATTATTTACATATAATCGGTCGAAAATATATATGGGAGCTATATCTAAATCTGAACCGATTTTCACGAAACTTAGCACACATCATTCTAGACTAAATTCAGTACGCTATGCCAAAATTCATGCAAATCGAAAGATTTTCAGGGACTTTAGTGCACCATTTACCTAAAATCGGGCGAAAATATATATGGGAGCTGTATCTAAATCTGAACCGATTTTCACGAAACTTAGCACATATCATTCTGGACTTAATTCAGTACGCTATGCAAAAATTCGTGCAAATCGAAAGATTTTGAGGGACTTTGGTGCACCATTTACCTAAAATCGGGCGAAACTATATATGGGAGCTGTATCTAAATCTGAGCCGATTTTCTTAGCACATATCATTCTAGACTTAATTAAGTACGCTATGCCAAAAATCGTGCAAATCGAAATATTTTGGGGGACTTTGGTGTACCATTTACCAAAAATCGGGCGAAACTATATATGGGAGCTGTATCTAAATCTGAACCGATTTTCACAAAACTTAGCACACGCCTTTCTAGACTTAATTCAGTACTTTATGCAAAAATTTGTGCAAATCGAATGATTTGCATAGACTAGAATCCGTAAATCGGGCAAAAATATATATATCTAAATCTGAACCGATAAATCTAAATCTGAACCGATAAATCTAAATCTGAACCGATTTTTCCCAATTTCAATAGGGCTCGTCCTTGGGCCAAATAAGGGACATGTACCAAATTTCATCCAAATCGGATCATAAATGCGACCTGTACTTCGTTTACAATTTAACATCAACAGACGGAGGGACAGGCATAAATCGACTCAGAAAGTGACTCTGTGCATATTCTCAAAAGGAACTATAGGTCTATCTCGGTCTATCTCCTTCTGCCTGTTACAAACATATACACAAAGACATTATACCCTGTACCACAGTGTGGTGAAGGGTATAAAAATTGGTATCTTGGGAGGATTGTAAAAATCTACTACTAGAGTTTTTTTTTGCAAATAAAGAGCAGGACTTCTATGAGAGAGACATTATGATGCTACCTTAAAAATGGCAACAAATCCTACAACAAAGGATGCTTCGCATTCCGAAGCATGTTAAATAAATAATAAATAAATATAAAAATAATGGATTTCTTTCTCCCCCACCTAATATATCATAACAATGCTCTAATTTTTTACATAACTGTAATCATATTCATGCTGTCCTTCTATCTCTTTTGCAATGCAGTCATTATTTTTACTTGATTGTCAACTCTGGACATTTTTCTTCATTGTTGTTGTTGTTATGCCAAGAAGGAGGAAAATCTTTAATTTCGCAAAGAAAGGTCTTTAAGAAAATAATGAGCAAACACAAGGAGAAATAATTTTAAATTGTTTACCGACTTTCGTTGTAGCATTTCATAGCTGCTGATGCAGGGATTTCCACTTTTCTTCTCGGGTATCAGTGGAAGGCAAAAAGGCATTTTGTCCATTTGTAGACATTTCAGCACCCGCACAGCTGTATGTATGTGTGCCGAGTCATTGTAAGCTGAATGAGGAGTACAACTCTTTGTCACAGCGGTGTGGCATGTCTTCCTTCTGTTTGGTCTGCGGGTCGGTCGGTTGGTTCGTTGGTGGTTGTGTGTATTTTTGAGTCATTATTTTAATTAGTTTTTCTGAAGAATTAATTTTAATAATACTAAGATGAAGAACAAGCATAAAACACAAGACTACGTTTTGTACGTTTTTGCAGAATGGCAAATAAATTCCGCATTTCTTATGACACTACTTTGTTCTGTGACTGATGGATCTTGTTTCATGTTGTTCTCGTTGTTGTTTTTATTAAAAATCTGCAACAGTCCAAAAAGCGCACACATACACAGACATTCATTAACCCAATCTTGCAGTGGTTATGTGTGTGTCGGTTGGTTTTTTTGTTTGCTTGTTTTTTTATTCTTTTAAACGTGTGGTCTCTCACTCTTTTCCCCTCCAACCACAACAACTGCAATTTCAAGTGAAAGGATGGTTGATCAGTTTTTATTATCTTCTTCGCAGTCGCTTAAAACTAAAGAATCTACAGCACAGAAAAGAACTGTATTTGTCGGCATGAAGAAAAATACAAAAAAAATAATAATAAAATAAATCAGCTACCGACGACCGCATGTTGGCACAGCTGGGATAAAAAGAAAATGAATTGCTTGAATGGCATGATTGAGTCATGTGCATGAAAGACATGACCAATTAGATCAGTTGGTATTCAGAAACATATATAATAATGGTCTTTTTAGTCTGGTTATTTTAATATAGACATTGCATAAAGCAAATTAACCACATATAGTATATCAGTTACATCTAGGCATTGTAATGAAGTACACATGCTTGCCCAGAATTTGGGTCGGCGGTTGCGCTATACTTCATTAGCAAGAATATTGGTTAATTGACTGATGATGGCTGAAGTACTGTTGAGGTATATCTTAATCTGGGGTGACGTAGGGTATGATAGATACCAAGCAATGGCTCAGATTGGCTTTAAAAGGGCAAAACACTTATTATTGGCTTATTATTATTATTATTATTGGTCCATCATTCATCTCAATTGTAGACATTGCCCTCTCCGCGTTTTCACCTGGGGTAGCTATTTTTATCGCTCGTTGACATAGTGATCTGATTACTGCCGCGAGTTCCCCATAATAACTATAAAAAATGGGTTGAGCCGTCGGAATAGTTGCCCACTCTCGAAAAACCTCCCCTACTACGAAAAGGCAAATCAAACACCCTTGTCGTGTAAATTACTATGATCTGCGAATCTGCACTTGGAATGTGCGCACGTTGTACAGAACAGGCGCAGTATTCACTTTGTCGGATGCACTTAGCAAGTGTTAAGCCGATGTTATTGCCTTACATCAAGAAACCCATTAGAGCGTCGTAATGCTACTGAGATGAGGTACAGGCAACCCTGCAAATAGGTACAGGGCAACCCTGCAAATAGTAACACGCAATGCGAGGCAGAAAATTTCGGGAGAAAAGGAGAGAGGAGAACGCATTTTCAGAAAAAAGAAAAAAGAAAAACATGAGTGGTGGCAAATCGAAATGTACAGAAGTGAGAATGAAGTTCGGAAATTTTAACAACTAGCAAAACACCAAAACGAAGGTTTTGGTGTTTTTCATGTGCTCCTAAAGATATGAAGATGGAAACCTAGTGACAGATACAGCTTGCGCATTGAGGATATGGAAGGAGCATTTTGAAAAACACAGATACCCCAGAACCAATAATCGATGACGGTATAGAGTGTATACCACCTAGCAGAAGGTGTCGATGGGCTGTCAGCCGAACTGTTCAAGACTGGTGGTCAGACGCTGGTCAGGAGCATGTATCAGCTCAGTAGTACAATTTGGCTAGAGGAATGCATGCCCAATGATTGGAATCTCAGCATCCTGTGTCCCGTGCACAAAAAAGGAGACAAGACGATATGTGCCAACTATAGAGGAATTAGACTTCTTCCCATAGCTTCCTACGTAAGCCAATGATATTATTGGACAATGCCAATGCGGATTCGGACCTGGCAAATCCAAATCCTGGAAACACACTCATTTCACCCAAGGCCTATATAAGGTCACACAGTAAGTACCTACACATACATACATAATTATGTTAGACGTCAAAACGAAAACATTAACATTTTGACAACATTCAATTCAATTTTAATTTGCATCGACTTTGTGAAGCACATGTGGACTATTTCAAGATTTTAAAGAACATTTTCACGTAATTTATCTTAAAATATTATAAATTGTGTTTTTATTTAAAGGCAAAAAAAAAAACAAGTAAGGAAAGTAGTAAAGTCGGACGGGGCCGACTATATGATACCCTTCACCACTTTGGGTATATTCAACAGATGAATCTTAACAGACGTCACATTTTTGAAGGACCAGTAAAATGAAATTGGACCCATAAACCTGTCTTTCTGCAACCTATACTAAATTTTTCATTTGGTCAGATATAGAGTTGATTTTTTTAATGGGACTAAATTATATAAATCAATTTAAAGCATATATCAATCGGATACCCGTTGATTATTTGGATATATATCCGATAAACATGAGGAGTTTGGTGCGCCATTTACTTCAAATCGGACGAAAATATGTATAAAAGCTATATCGAAATCTAAGCCGATTTCATCGAAACTTTTAACAGGATATCGGCCATATTTTGAGTTCTTGGTGCATCATTTAGTTAAAATCGGGAGAAAATATGTATGGTAGCTCTATCAAAATTTGAACCGATTAAATAAAGTTTTCCACATGCAAGGTTATATAAACTATTTATTTTGTGCACATTTTACTTAAAATCTGACGAATCTATATATATATATAGGAACTATATCTAAAACTGAAACAATTTCAACAAAACTAGTCACACTTTATCTCATAATAACTTCACTACGTTGTGCAAAATTTTGTGTCAATCGGTTATACTATACTTATAGGTTATACTAAGTCCAATACGTAAGATATATGTGGACGAAATTGTATATGGGAGCTATATCTAAATCTGCAGCGATTTTCAGGAAACTTAGCACACTTCATTCTATACTTCATTCAGTACGATATGCGAAATTTCGTGCAAATCGAAAGATATATAGGGACTCTAATGCACTATTTATCTAAAATCGGATGAAAATATATATAGGAGCTATATCTAAATCTGAACCGATTTTCACTAAACTTAACACACATCATTGTAGACTTTATTCAGTACGCTGTACCAAATTTCGTAGAAATCGAAAGATATATAGTGACTTTGGTACACCATTTTCCTTAAATCAGACGAAAATATATATGAGAGCTACATATAAATCTTAACCGATTTTCAGGTAACTTAACACACATCATTCTAGACCCAATTCATTACGCTGTGCCAAATTTCGTGCAAATCGAAAGATATATAGGGACTTTGGTACACCATTTTCCTTAAATCGGACGAAAATATATATGGGAGCTATATCTAAATCGAAACCGATTTTCGCGAAACTTAACACACACCATTCTAGGCTTTATTCTGTACGCTATACCAAATTTCGTGCAAATCGAAGGATATTTAGGGATTTTCGTGCACCATTTACCTTAAATCGAATCGGACGAAAATATATATGGGAGCTATATCTAAATCTGAACCGATTTTCACGAAACTTAGCACACATAATTCTACGCTTAATTCAGTACGCTGTGCCAAATTTCGTGCAAATCGAAAGATATTGAGGGACATTGGTGCCCCATTTACCTTAAATCGGACGAAAATATGGTTGGGAGCTATATATAAATCTGAACCGATTTTCATGGAACATAGCACACATTATTCTAGGCTTAATTAAGTACGCTCTGCCAAATTTCGTGCAAATCGAAAGATATATAGGGACTTTGGTGCACCATTGACATTAAATCGGACGAAAATATATATGGGAGCTATATCTAAATCTGAACCGATTTTTCCTAATTTC
The DNA here is from genome assembly GCF_032173495.1 of Musca vetustissima. Classification (NCBI taxonomy): domain Eukaryota; kingdom Metazoa; phylum Arthropoda; class Insecta; order Diptera; family Muscidae; genus Musca; species Musca vetustissima. The sequence continues at coordinate 16,100 of NW_026882380.1, forward strand.
AATAGGGTACGTCATTGGGCCAAATAAGTGACGTATGCCAAATTTCATTCAATTCGGATAATAAATGCGACTGGACTTTGTTTACAATTTAACATGGACAGACAGTCAGACAGACAGACGGACATGCATAAATCGACATAAAAAGTGATTCTATGCATATTCTCAAAAGGAACCATGTGTCTATCTCGTTTCCTTTTGCCTGTTACAAACATATAAAAATAGTTTTCGCCTCGCCAAGAAAATTGACGTAAAACTGAAATTTTCTCTATGAATTCGCCTACTGGCCTACCTTACATAGGCCTTGACAATAACAGCAAATTGCTATGACATATAATGTTATCATTAGCTGGTTTTATAAGGTTAGCTTCTTCATATACCTTGTTTTGACATTGGTCTCATATAAGGGCCCACACCTTTTTACGTATTTTTCCATTGACGGTAGTTCGGAATTTCGCATTCATGGAGCCGGAGAAACTTGTTTGCTGTGAAATTTATTGGTTATTTAACAAAATGTTGTCGCACTTTGCCACCGATTTTTATTCTTGGTGAGTATTTACAATAGATGGTCCCCATAAACAATTTACCAGCAGACAATTTGCAATGAAATCGGTTACCATAACACCCACCATACTGCATTTTTACTTATTGTCTAATAACTCTTGTTAAACAACTCCGCTTACTCTCCCACACAATTTTGCTGGACAACAACAACAATAAAAGCCATAATGATTCTAGTCACAACACTTTCAAAACATATTTACTTCCGCTATAGTTATAAAATATTTAAATTGCTTACAAATAACACTCATAATTACTGTAAATAGTTTGTAAAAACTTTCTATTTTGCCAAAGCGTGCTGCCACACAAAAATTGGAAGGAAAAAAACTCAATTTAAATAATGGACAAATTAAAAAAAATCTAAAATGTTTCAGACAAATACAATATGCCGGAGTTGTAATGTCTGAACAGATGTTTTGCAGTGGAGACTTAACAGAAAAATAAGAAGAAGAACAACAACAAAAACCAAACTTCCTCTCGAGTTTTACATTCTATTATGGCCAAATTTTTCAAAAAGTGATAACTAGTTTTTCGCCAAAAAAGGAAAGACGACAAAAAATCCAACATTAAATGAGGAAAAGAGAAGTTTTCAAATAAAAATGCACAAAACATTGCATCGAACAACAAATTATCAAACTTCAAACGGTATGTCCACAGAGACATGAGCTACAGGATCCAAATGGTATGGAGGAAAAACTTGACGATTGAAAAAGACCCGACACACACACACACACTGACAACTTTTATTATTGGATTCGTTGTTGAAATTGTTCTTGTTGTTGTTATTATTGTTATTGTTGTCGTTGTTGTGCATATAAAAATACGAATTATACTTGACTCTTGACATCGTTCTCATCCAACTGCACCATTATGTTGTAGCTGCTGCTACTGGTGCCGATGCCGTTGCTGTTGCAACAACTGCAATAATAATAATTTTTACAAAAGTAAACATCAGAGTACAGACGAACCAGGACATGGTGTGCATGGAGAGACGTTTCTTGTTTGCCCATGCAACAATTTATTCCAAGGGCCAACAACGGACAGCCTTTTGCCAACGTTCACGACAACGATGTGTCCAATAAAGGCGAACACAAGGATGTTTGTGTGATGACGATGATGAGGATTGTGAAAATAATAATGACGTCTTGTGCGACCATAACAATGTCTGGATGACTTGTAAGAAGTGCATATTAAAGGGATGTGCTATAATTTGTATTGAACCGGGTTTTTAATCGAAAATATTTGATATCACTGTAGAAGGGATATTGTTTGCCTAACTTACACAAGTCGTGTCTTCGGGTGCAATTCGATGGTTCAGGATGAATTGTGTTTTCGACTTGGATTTTTTTTAATGAAGCAAATCACCAACAATGGATACGCCAAGGAATTATTTTATTGGTACACGATCAATTTTGACATTCGCATAAGGCATAGAGTTCTTCCCAACGTTTGTGTGTTTATAACGCTTTTTATACCCTACACCACACTGGCATATGTGTGTAACAGGCATAATGAAAAAACGATATACACATGGTTCCTTTTGAGAATATGCATAAAATTACTTTCTGAGTCGAATTATGCATGTCCGTCCGTCTGTCCATGTTAAATTGTAAACAAAGTACAGGTCACATTTATGAACCGAATTGGATGAAATTTGACATAGGTCACTTATTTGACCCAAAGACAAACCCTATTGAAATTGAGAAGATTCGGTTCAGATTTGGATATATTTTCGTCCGATTTAATGTAAACGGTGTATCAAAGCACCTATAAATCTTTCGATTTGCATGAAATTTGACATAGCGTACTGAATTAGGTCTAGAACGATGTGTGTTAAATTTCGTGAAAATTGGCTCAGATTTAGATTTATGTAAATGGTGCACCAAAGGCCCTATATATCCTTCGATTTTCACGAAATTTGGCATAGCGCACTGAATTAAGTCTATAACGATGTATGTTAAATTTCGTGAAAATCGGTTCAGATTTCGATATAGCTTCCTCATGTACATATATATTCGTCGGATTTTACATAAATGGTTCACCAAAATCTAATTGAGATTACCACACTGTGGTACAGGGTATTATGTCTTTGTTCATATGTTTGTAACAGGCAAAAGTAAACGAGGTAGACACATGGTTACTTTTGAGAATATGCATAGAATCACTTTCTGAGTCGATTTACGCATGTCCGTCTGTCCGTCCGTCCGTCTGTCCGTCCATGTATTTTTGTGAACAAAGTACAGGTCGCATTTATGATCCGATTTGGATGGAATTTGGCACAGCTCATTTATTTGGCACAAGGACGAACCCTATTGAAATTGGGAAAATCGGTTCAGATTTAGATATAGCTCCCATATATATTTTCGTCCGATTTAATGTAAATGGTGTACCAAAGTCCCTATATATCTTTCGATTTACACGAAATTTGGTATAGCCTACTCAATTAGGTCTAGAATGATGTGTACTAAGTTTCGTGAAAATCGGTTCAGATTTAGATATAGCTCCCATATATAGTTTCGCACGATTTTAGGTAAATGGTGCACCAAAGTCCCTGAAAATCATTCTATTTGCACGAATTTCGGCATAGCGTATTGTATTAAGTCTAGAATGACGTGTGTTAAGTTTCGTGAAAATCGGTTCAGATTTAGATATAGCTCCCATATATATTTTCGTCCGATTTAATGTAAATGGTGCACCAAAGCCCCTGGAAATCATTCGATTTGCACGAATTTCGGCACAGCGTATTGAATTAGGTCTAAAATGACGTGTGCTAAGTTTTGTGGAAATCGGTTAAGATTTAGATATAGCTCCCATATATATTTTCGTCCGATTTAATGTAAATGGTGCAACAAAGTCCCTATATATCCTTCGATTTGCACAAAATTTGTCCTAGACTTTTGAAATATGTCTTGAAAGATGTGTGTTAAATTTCGTAAAAATCGGTTCAGATTTAGATATAGCTCCCATATATAGTATCGCCCGATTTTAGGTAAATGGTGCACCAAAGTCTCTGAAAATCATTCGATTTGCACGAAATTTGGCATAGCGTACTGAATTAAGTGTAGAAAGATGTGTGTTAAAATTCGTGATCATCTGTTCAGATTTAGATATAGCTCCCATATATATTTTCGTACGATTTGATGTAAATGGTGCACCAAAGTCCCTATATATCCTTCGATTTGCACGTAATTTGGATTTATAAGTAAATGAAGAATGCCGAATGCACCAAACATACTGAAATAACTGTTACATAACATGTGACAAGTTTCGATGAAATCGGTTTAGATTTCGATATTTTGCTTTAAATTTATTGGCATAATTTTGTTCCATTGTAAGAAGCAACTTTATATCTGACCAAAATTTAGTATAGGTTGCCGAATGACATGTTTAATTTCATGTTAATGGTCCTTCAAAAATGCGACCTCTGTTAGGATTCCATCTGTTGAATATACCCAAAGTGGTGAAGGGTATCATATAGTCGGCCCGTCCGACTTTACTGCTTTCCTTATTGGTTTTTTTTTGAACTTTCCTTACTGGTTCAAATTTATATAGTAGGTGTTCTGAAAAATGAGTTAGAGAGAATATAATAAAAATAGTTTACAAGAGGGCCTCATATACTGCAATGAGAGAACGAGTTAGTCAACCACTAATAAACTAAACCTTTGTAGCCCGTCTTGGAACTGTGAAAAGACATGGAAGGAGACATATCTAAGCGATTACTTATAATCCAGGTGACCTTTAGCGACATTTTTCCGTGGATTCTAAGAAAATGTAGTCATTACGGATAAAAAATTCAATAAAAAAATGTTTCGAAAGAAATTACAAGTGCTTTGGGGAGAAAACGTTTTTAATATCCCTCAAAAAATTCGGAGATATTGTTATATGAGTTGTAAGTCTCAGCGTGGACCGAAATATATATATATATATATATATATATATAGTTGATGTGGACATTTTCTAACCATCTATGAATGTAGAATTGTCAGGGTATTTTTCGACTGTAAAATCTCTTTGCTGATCTATTTGAATTTATTTTCGCGCTAGAGTCGGAACGAAAATAGATTCATACGCATTATGCTCGAACGAATTGTTATATGTCTTCAATAAAATGGGTTCGCAGTCGGATTACACTACAGCAATTCCCTTACAATATAAAACCCGGTTTTCTGCAATAAATAATTTAAATTATAATACAGCACAAATGCATTCCGTTTGAAATCTACGTTCAGCATGTCATGACAGTCACCTATTCACTGGCACGACATCAAATGTACTTGACTCGAAGGAGTATACTTTTACACTTTCAACATTAAGTTACAGTGCGACGACGGCATCTGCGAAGAGACATCAAGTGAACACTGAAATGAAAATAATTCAACCCCAATGATGATTCCAAGGTGTATATCCTTTCCTCTTAGCAGTTGTGTTCGCCAAACCAAACAGCCACCAATTCACACACGAATGCAGCAAGATACAAATAAGAAGAGGATGCATTTAAACAGGGAAAAGAAACAACAGATGCTGGAGAAGAAGAGGAAGGCGAAGAGTATGTCATAAACATCAAAGGAGTATCGTTCAGATTTATTGCAATCAACAGACATGTTGACATCTTTTACATCAACCACTATGGATATTTAGCTGTAAAGATGGTGTTGCATTTTTTTGCTTTTTGTCTGCTTATCGGTAGAAATTCTAGGAAAATATTTTTTTGTTTTTTTTTCGTAACATACACCATTGTATTTCGTACGGATGTGTAATATAAGATATGAGTCTTATTTTGATATTTTTGGAGATAAGACATTCTGTATGAGGTTCACTTTGAAATGATTGTAAGGGATGGGATGTAAATTGATGAAAGAAAATGAAAAATATCAACAACATAATTGGTAATGCTATCGATTACAAGAGAAAGTTTTTAAAGTTTTGTCTGGCCGAACTTTTTGTACCCCTACCATGAGGTGTGTATTTGGGGGCTATAACTTTGCCTCTGTGAAAAAAGCCAAATTGTAGCCTCTTAGGTTGGAAAACTGGGCTAGAAACTTCAACATACCGAAAATAAAGCGGGACTTTCACCTTCAAAATATCTATCGAACATGAGGAGTTTGGACCTATCGGATTTGGAAATCGTTTGAAAATATATATATATATATATATATATGGAATATCTTAAGCTTTCAACAGGACTTGGCCCACATTAGGCTATACTAACATCAGTACATTGAAGCAAATTATGTGCCAATCGGCCCAACGCTGGCTATTTGACGCACCATTTCCTAAAAATAGGAGAGAATATATATGGGAGCTATAACTAAATGTGATCCGATTTTCCCAATTTCCATTTGGGAACATAAATGCGCCTCTCAAACGGAACCATGTGTATATCTCGTTTCCTGTACCCTACCCACTTCGTTGTGTGGATGCAAAACCAAAGCGCTTACAACCAAAAATGTGACTACCAAATATCAAAAATAGGACCGGAAAGTGTATATGCCAGAACGTGACCCTATATTGAACAATTATATATAAATCTGAACCGATAGAAGGCCTTTTAATAGTTGCCATTCTAGTCTCAATTTCCATAATATTTTAATTTATTTTCATTATAACCGCCCTCGTTTTGTTTATATTTGGCACATTTCCCAATTGATATGCCAAACGCGTAATGTTTGTGGTTTCTAACAGATTATACGACACCATGATATGACATTTACTCGTACTCTATCTTTGCTTTTTGGCTCAGTTTGGCATATGCACGTATTGTTGTCAAGCCACAGAAGATGTAAATACGTTTTTTGGTAAGAAAAGTTAGCTTTAATATTTGGAATAAAAGGGTAGTTATGTCTGGTAAATTTTCCAGTACATTAAAAAATTATTTTTTTTCAGAATGTTATCCAATTACCTGTCTGTTTGAAATGTATTCATTTACTCAATTTGCAAATCGTCCTTTTAATTGTGGAAAATTGATATGTTCAGTAAGGAATCAGTATGTTGTAGGGGTATTATAGCTGTATATGGCCCCAAGTGTTTGTATAATTTGGAAACACAAGACAGGTCACATTTATGGACCAATCTTCAGGAATTTTGCATTTGGATTCGGGTCTGGCCAAATACGGCCCCTATTGTCGTATTTGGCCAGACCCGCTTAATTTTTTGGGTATAAAATGGACGTTTTTCAGGTAGGTATAGAGATCACAGTTATGCCTGAAATATGAAGAAATTTTATATGGAGGAAGGGATACGACTAAGTAACAAGTGTGATTGTTTCGATGATAATCGGTCAATATTTAGCGATCAAATGGACGCAGGATTTTTGTGAAAAATTGCACAATTTGCTTTCTTTGACTTGTACTCCTGGAGGACAGAGATCAGAGAAATTAGCAGTCAATCCAAGAGAAGTGGTTGACCTTTAATTTACATTGACCTTATATTGTTGTGTGCCTTCGAATGTGGGAGTTTTACGTAAATATTTATGTCTTCATACTTTTGAAAATTGCTTGAATAGTTCCACGATTATGTAGTCCCAATCTCCTCATAATGCGTGATATATGGAGGGTGCAAAATCACCTTTTTTGTAAGTGTTAAGTTTTATGCGTTGTGAGATAGGTACGGGACCCATTTTCTTAAATGTCAGACGTTCAACTGAAAAGAAAAAACAGTATGTAAAGTCGGACTGGACCGACTATATGATACCCTTCACCACTTTGGGTATATTGTACATATGTATCCTTACATGTCCTTCTGCAACATTCGGGCAGATTTAGAGTCGTCTGCGTACCATGGGACAAATTTATGGAAAACGATTTATAGCAAAATTGACGATTTATAGCAAAACAATAACGTCATTCAAGTCATTCAATTTGATACGTTATTAGGAGTTTGATGCACCATATAAATGTATATGTGGAGTTATGTAGAAACCTGAACCGATTTTTCCGAAACTCAACACACATCACTCCAGAATCAATTCAGTAGGCTATGCCAAATTTCGTGCAAATCGAAAGATATAAAGGGACTTTGGAAGAAAATATCTATGGGAGATATATCTAAGTCTGAACCGATTTTCATGAAAGTCAACACACAATGTTCTAGACGTATTTCAATACGCTATACCAAATTTTGTGCAAATCGAAGGATAGAGCGGTACTTTGGTGAACTATTTACCTAAAATCGGACGAAAATATATGTGGGAGCTATATCTAAATCCTAATAGATTTTCACGATACCACACATTATTTTAGACTCGATTCAGTACGCTGTGCCAAATTTCGTGCAAATTGGAGGATATAAAGTGACTTTGGTGCCCTATTTAATTGTGATTAAATTTTGAAGAGTACGACCTACCGAATAACGTGAATCCAGTTTGTTCTAAATCGATTTACATAAATTTGACCCATCGTACGCAAACGACTGTAAACTTTCTCAAATGAAATGAAATTTAGCATAGATTCCAGAAAGGCATAAAGATCACATATTCAATTTCGTTCAATTTCATGTCAATGTTCTTTCGAAAAGGCGACGTCTGTTAGGAGACATATGTAGAATATACCCAATGTGATGAAGGGTATCATAGTTGGTGCCAATTCCATCCACTTGTCTAAAGGAAGGAGGACAATACATGATAATGTAATATATATATATATATATATATATATGCCCGCAACTTCGTTAGCGAATGTAGGAAATATATAAACATGTATTAACATATTATTTTATTTTCACAGCAAACTGCATATGTCAGAAAAACCAATTCACACATTAACATCGATCATAAATTAAATTTGAGTACCATCTAGTACCAAATTTCATGATTCGAGCTATAAAGGTTCATCCAAATCCAAATTTCCCGTTTAGCACACATTATTTCCATAAGTACCCTGTTCAACCATCCAACATAACTTCATGCATGTCCCGATCCTACACCCCCACAATGATTCCAAATTCAAATTTCAGGATTCCAACTATATTGGTTCACCCACAATTTATTGTACCAAATTTAGTACACAGTAGTACGAATATCCAAAACTTCGTAAATACCCCAATCTTTCACACCGACAGTGATTCTAAACCCAAGTTTCAGGATTCCAACTTCATAGGTTCACTCACAATTCAAATTGTACCAAATTTTGTATACAGTAGTACCAATCCCAAAACATCCTATATACCCAATCCTACACTTCCACTGTGATCCTAAATCCAACCCTATTGGGATTCCAACTATATTGGTTCACCCACAATTTAAATTGTAGCAAATTTAGTACACAGTAGTACTTATTTCTAAAACCTCCTTCCTACCCCAAACCTACACTCCCACAGTCATTCTAAATCCAAGTTTCAGGATTCCAACTCTATTGGTGCAGCTGCAATTAAAATTGTACCAGATTTAGTACACAGTAGTACGAATTTCCAAAACTTAATTTCCAAAACTTCAATACTATTAAATTGACATACCCCAATCCTACTCTCCTACAGTCATCCTAAATCCAAGTTTCAGGATTACAACTCCATAGGTTCACTCACAATTCAAATTGTACCAAATCTTGTACGCAGTAGTACCAATTACAATACTTAATATATACCCCAATCCTACATCCCCACAGCGATCCTAAATCCAAGTTTCAGGATTCTAAATCTATCGGTTCACCCACAATTCAAATTGTACCAAATTTAGTACAGGATTCCAACACTATTGGTTTACCCACAATTCAAATTGTACAAATTTAGTACACAGTAGAACGAATTTTCAAAACTTCCTACTTAACCCAAACCAACACCCCCACAGTGATCCTAAATCAAAATTTCATGATTTCAACTCTATCGCTTTACCCACAATTTAAATTGTACCAAATTTAGTACACATTAGTACGAATTTCTAAAACTTCATACATATTTCAATTTTACACCTCCACAGTGATCCCGGCTCCAATTTCCATGATTCTAGCTCTATTGATACTAACACCAAATTTCATTGTTCCAGCTCTATCGCTTCACCCAAATCCAAATTGTACCAATTATAGTACGATTTAGTACTTTTCGTATACATAAGTAACAATTTTCCAAAACTACGTACATATCCTAATCCTACACTCCGACGCTACTGTTACTTTAAATTTTCAGCATTCCAGCTCGATTTGTAACTTCAAATCAAATTTGTACCAAATATAGTACCATATAGTACTTTTCGTACACATGAGTACACGCTTTCCAAACTCTTCTCATATCGACCCTACTGCTCAACCTTAATATGCATTCCAAATTTAAAGTTTTAGCTCAATCCATTCACAAGCTACAATATTGTACCAAATTAAGTAAATTTTTGTACTGTTCGAATATTTATAGTTCGAATTTCAAAAAACCCTTTGGTACATCTATCCTACACTCCGTCAGCGACCACCAATCCAAATTTCAAAGTTCTAGCTGCACCGTTTCGCCAAATACAAATGGTATCACATTTAGTACTTTTCGTACCGTTCTAGTACGAATTTCCAAAAATCCAGCCTTATCTGTCACCTATGGACCAAGATTCTAGCTTCAGCCGTTTCGTCTGGGCGTTGAATCGTTAAATCAGTCAGTCAGTCAATCACTTTACTCTTTTATTAGTATAGATATATATGGTTTATGTCTGAACGTGGACTGATATTGTTAATTTCCTCAATATTACGGCTATTAAGAATTAATATACTTTAATAGATTGGAAAGAATTATGATGATGCTCGTAACTTCGTTATACGCTCCATACTAGTGTTGGAGGGTATACAACTTAATCTTTTCAATTATCCAATTTCGAGAGGAACGCCATCACAAAGCAAACTCATAGTAATTAAGCTCATAAGGAAATATTAAATTTAACACCAGATAAAAAACAAAAATAATTTAATTTTTTTGGTGTCTATAAATATTCAACCTTCCACGACAACAAGGACAACCTATGAAAATCAACACAAACAAATTGTGACTAGCTGTATTAATTTAAAATTGTGAACGGACATAACTGCATCTGGACATAATAAATTCTGGGCTGAAGCAAAAAGTGAAAATATTTTACGAGCATTTTTTATGTGTCCATCAGTTCAGTTTTTGTTGCCACTGATGAAATTTAATAGCACTTTTTTGTCCATCGAGGCCGTTTTTAATGCCTATTATCGTTTGCTTTCCGGAAATTGTTACAATTTGGCTACAAAACGTTTTTCTCTCTTTTATCCGCCAAACGCTGTGAACAAGTGTTGTTGTTTTTTGGTGGGAATGTCGCTAGACTTGAGTTATTCAAATAAAAAGGCACTAACATGCCCAAGGACACAGTAACATTATTGCTGACACATTAAATTTGAACATTTGTGACCTAATGACGAAATGTTCGGCCTGCCAGTAAGTCTGTTAACATTGTATTCCATCATCATCAGAATAATTTGCCTACACACACACAGTCACACATAGTGGCTTTGAGGGGGGCCAACTACCATCATCAGTGTTATCATCAAATAGATGATGACCACAGTGTTGACACGTGCCGTTATCTCTGGAATTGCCCAGGCAATATGAAAATAATTCAACACAAATGCAATTGATAGTACAATTTATGACCTTTTATTCTTGGGTAAGGAAGGAAATGATGATGAGATAGATATGCGATATTGATGAAATGTTCGGACATGAAATCATCAACTTTATGATGATGACAGAAAATTTGTGGTTATCGAATCAAGTGGCAATAATTTTAAGAGTTTTTATATAAATGTGAGTACATGTATGCATTGTAAACGATTTACATTTACACATGTCCGTCCGTCTGTCTGTCTGGATGGTGCTCACGATAACTCTTGAAGGCAGCAACCGATTTCAATAAAACTTTGCACATACTAATATTTCTTCCAAACTTAGTTGGAAGATGTGGAATATCGGTCTATTCCTTGTGGTACCTCCCCCACAAAATGGTCAAAATTGTGACATTTTAACGAAACTTTGCACAAGCTATTATCTTTACCCATTGGTCCACTCTTTCTGTTACCTCCTCCACAGAGGGTCTCAATTTTATAATACCATTATCAAGTTAATGGAATGACCGTTTTGAACCAAACTTTGCACAACCTATTACCTTTACTAAGCCTAGATCAAGTTTGAAGATGGGAGCCATTGGTCCACTCTTTCTAGTACCTCCCCAACAAAATGGTCAAAATTGTGCTAAAAATTAATTTTATAATAACAGGTAAACGAACTATCCGATTTTAATGAAACTTTATACAACCTATTATCTTTACCAACCCTGTATCAAGACCTACGCAAACCATAGACTGGTGGTATATATCTGTCGGCAAGACCTACTGACACATTTTTTACTTGTTGGTAGAGAGATTTTTTACCCGGTGAGAACCCAATGTACCAAATTACTTTTAATTAGAATGGAATGTCCAATGTCCATACTCCCTCTTTGAATACCGATATTTGGGGGATACCTTTAAAAGCTTCGTACGCAAGAACAAAATCGAACTCATTCTGTAGGAGTTGGGCATAACTCCCCAACTCCTACAGAATGAGTTCGATTTTGTTAAGAACCCAAAGGACAAATTCGCCAAGGGTCACGTTTTAGAAGTTATGACGTAATTATTTTTGTGGTGGTAACATTAAAGTCCAAGGAAAATCTGTATATCCGAATATGGAATATTTTTGTAAAACATATTATCTTCTAACTAGAGTCTTAATGAGGGCGTTTACCTGTTTTTTGAGCGTAAATCTACAGATCACAGACCACAAGCAGTGGTTTTTTGACTCCAAAAATTCTACAAAAATGTCGTTTATTAAATTTTAGATAAGGGTCTCAAACATCAAAAATCGATATTCGTATGTATTTATCGTCATGTTTACCTTCCGCCATAGTATGGAGGGTATAATAATTTTGTCAATCCTTGTGTAACTCATCGAAATACTCCTTTCCATACCTATATAGTATATACATTCTTGATCAGGGTAGAATTCTTAGACGACAAATTTTGTGTATTTTGGAGATATTCAGCACGTTTTCAGTTGAATTATCAGGATTTTGGATTCTAATTGTTTGCCAAATTTTCATTCCAAAATAGCGGTCCACTTTTTCGGGTAGCCACCATACAGTGACACCTCTTTTTTGATATTTTCGGTATTTTGAGGATTCCGAATAAGGGTTTAAGCCGAATTGATATGTTACGTTCTACTTCGTCAAAAACTACTAATTATTATCCCTTTCTTTTGATAAACAAACGCATCCAATGGCCAAAAATGGATCTGAGTTTAGGGGCCACAGGGGAAGAACAACCTACGCCCAACCTTCTGAGGCAGGTGTGGACTCAAAGTCAAAATTTGGATCTGAACATGAAGACACGACTCATACAACCTTCCTAGGATCGTAGAGGCTGATGAGAACCTTTACGAAAAATGGCCTGAATGAGCCGGGGAAGCAAAATTGAACAACAAGCAAATGCTTAGAAGGATAAACCTCCAAAGTAGCGAAGATGATTAGTTCTCCAAAGAAGAAAAAGAACTTCCCGTTGGCTGATAACAAGAGAAGGCATAACCTAAACCAAATCAAAAGATACTGCCAAAATCCATTGACTGAGGGTGAGGATGCATCCGAATCTTCCGTGAAATCCGGTTACTCCAAAATGCCTAACCATAAATCACGAAAGAGAAAGACAGCGTCAAGTAATGTCCTTGCCATTTGTCATTGTCATTTTCGGAGCCACAACAGAGACGAGTTCTGCTATGCATTGATCGACGAAAACAGTGCGTTTGGAGAAGTTAAAAGGAGCACCATAAGGAGGTGACAGATGCGTCAACAATAACATCTTGAACAGCTGCAGTTGAAGGGAGGGGGACATTTTTTATGGTGAGACCCAAAAGAGGTTAAGACAAAGCAAATCTTAGTATACAGCGTGTGGAGAAGACAACGAAAAGTTAGAATATTTTCTATGACACTGCCCAGTATATTCAAGCTTCCGAACTCATTTCGTAGGAAATGACACCTTTTGTGAAATAGGTCGGTGATTTCACAAAAGGTGTCATTAGGTGGTATGATGGTGTTCATAAACAAAACAGAATTCCTAGAAGTTTGGGACAATAAGATTAAGAATAATAAGTATAAGATCCAAAGTTAACTTCTTCAAAACGCGATTCTTCTTTAGTGCGCACAACATACCTTTTACATACCTGTACATTGGGCATGCGGTGATGTAAATCAACCCTCTTTTCATCCCTACCTAACTCCCACATTACGGCACCTCAATATTAGGTTATTTACTCTTCATCACACTGTCGTAAATAGGAGGAAGGAAACGAGATATGCCCACACTTTATTTTGAGGACAGGCCACATTTAGAACTTCAAATGGATGAAATTTGACAAACCTCCAGAACGAACCCAATGGAATTTGATAAAAATTAGTTTAGACTTAAATATAGCTCCCATATATTTATACCCTTCACCACGCTGTGGTACAGGGTATTATGTCTTTGTGCATATGTTTGTAACAGGCGAAAATAATGGGGATAGACCCATGGTTCCTTTTGAGAATATGCATAGAATCACTTTCTCAGTCGATTAATGCATGTCCGTCCGCCTGTCCATGTTAAATTGTAAACAAAGTACAGGTCGCATTTATGATCCGAATTGGATGAAATTTGGCACGAACCCTATTTAAATTGTGAAAAATCAGTTCAGATTTAGATATAGCTCCCATATATATTTTCGTCCGATTTAAGGTAAATTGTGTACCAAAGTCTCTATATATATTTCGATTTGCACGAAATTTGGCACAGCGTAATTAATAAGGTCTAGAATGATGTAAGTTAAGTTTCTTGAAAATCGGTTCAGATTTAGATATAGCTCTCATATATAGTTTCGCCCGATTTTAGGTAAATAATCCACTAAAGTCCGTGGATATGTGTTGATGTGCACGAATTTTGGCATAGCGTACTGAATTAAGTCTAGAATAATGTGTGCAAAGTTTCGTGATAATCGGTTCAGATTTCGATATAGCTCCCATATATATATCCCATATATCTTCCGATTTTAGGTAATTGGTGCACCAAAGTATCTAAAAATCATTCGAGTTGCTCGAAATTTGGCATAGCGTACTGAATTAAGTGTAGACGATTCGTAAAAATCGGTTGAGATTTAGATATAGCTCCCATTTATATTTTCCTTCGATTTTATGTAAAGTGTTCACTAAAGACCAAAAGTTTGTACAATTGACACACAATTTTCTTGAAATCGGTTCAGATTTACAAATTTTCAGATTTAGGAAAATTCAAATGGCAGCTACATCTGCCATTTGTATTTTCGTTGGATTTTAGGTAAAAGTTGCACCGGTAAACAGGAAACGTATCAAATTGGGTCTAGAATGACGTTATAGAATTTTTTTAATTGGTACAGATACAGACACAGGTTCCATATATTTTACAAACGAGTAACTGACTGAGATTAAATTTAAGTAAATATAATCGAATGAAATTAAATTTAGCATAGGTTCCACATCACATATTCAAGTTTGTTCAATTTCATGTCAATGTTATTTTCAAATGGCGGAGTCTGTTAGGAGACATATGTAGAATATACCCAAAGTGGTGAAGGGTATCATATAGTCGGCCCAGTCCGACTTTACTACTTTCCTTACTGGGTTTATGTAAATGGTACACCAAATTTCCAAAGTTTATTATATTGAGATGAAATTCGGAATATCGCATCATATTGAGGCTAGAATGACGTATGTTTAGTTTTGTTGAAAGAGACGATAATTTGCACCAAGGGGCCTTGATTTACATGAAATTTAGCATAGTGTATAGTTTTGTTGTAATACTTATTTATTTATCCGATGTTATCTAAATGGTGCACCATGTAAATAAAACTTACCATAACATACCATAAGAATCGTAGGTACCTCACTTGTACATACCCAAAGTGGCGAAGTATCATACAGACGGTCCCATCTGACTTTCGAATTTTCTTACTTGTGTTGTTTTAATGACTGGATTCCTTGCACAACACATATTCTGTTTTAAAGAAAATATTTCCTTGTTCAGTTGATAACTTCTATGTCACTTCAACCCCATTCATTTTCTTCACCCAGTATTATATACGTGTATCTGAAACGAATTGAAGATTATAGATTTACCAAATATACTTAGCTTTGTGTTCACTTTTTCCCAATTACATTTTGGTCATAATTGAATATTGAAGGTAATTCCAGTTTGCCTATGGTTATTAAATTTTCAGATTTGTATGCTTGTGTTTTGTATAGACTTTCGTACACCTTGTTTCTGTACGAAGTTAAAACATAGATTCGATTTGTATACCTAATATGTGGCAATCAATTTTTATGCTGTTGATGATTGCCATTGGGGATGACATTTGTTAGACAATTTATAGATGACTGAATCATTAGGAGAGCAAAGAATTGTATTGTGTACTTTTTTTGCAAGTGGAAAAACAATATTGCAAATAGGCCTACCATGAATAAATGTGTTTTTTTCTCAACATATGTATGAGTTCTGCAAATTAATGGCATAGAGTAGAAAGTAGTTAGACCTATGTGATATCAAATTCCCATAAGGTAGAATATGCGATTTTTTGAAGAATGCAAATAGATAAAATGTTGCTGTTGTAGGTGTTGTATTTAATTGTTCTATTTTAATTACAGTGGGTTATGGGGCGTATGATTTATATAAAATGCATAGATTCGTAAAAGTTATACGGCTTATATTACTTTGTGCGATTCTTTAGCTGTTTTACAACAAACTGAATGACTATCATCCATAACAACTGCAAGTTCACATTAAATCCGTTTCTGGTAAATTTACTTTGTAATAATTCTGGCATGCACTGAAGAAGTTCTTAGTAATATTTCTATTAAATGCTAAACGTATAGAATTTTAGTAAATCAATCAATATGACAATACCTCAGCAAAGTCTTGGCATATTGAAACTTGTTTTCCAAAAATCCAAATTATAAACAAACGTGCGATTTTTTCAAGGATTTTGTAGCACAATAAAATGTTTCTGAACTTAACACTAGAAAGACTGGAATTTGGTATATACCTATATTGGTCAAAATGACCTCATTCTGAAAGAATTTTTATTGTGTAAATAAATATTTTTTAACTTATTTTTTAATATTTTTTTACATTATTTACAATCATACAAAATGTTGTTATTATTTGTTTTCGGTCTCGAGGGCTCTCGAGTTTCCATTTTTAAATAATAAAATGTTCAAAAAAGAGTAAGTGTTTACTCTAAGAGTGAAGTCGACTGGAAATATAAAATTTATTTTTCCCGATTTGTGTGTTCGTTTGTGTTTCTAGAGTAGCAACCGGGTTTCGATGTTGGTGTAGTGATCTGGTCATATAAGAAATTTACTTTATACAATAACCAGTGAGCGGAGCAGTATAGTTGGAGGGGCCGACCATATGATACCCTACACAACTACCACGAAAAGCAAACTTTCTGCGGTTGTATATTCTGAGCCTGGACAATATTTCGAAAAATATAGGCGTCGTCCTTGACCATAATCGGAACTTCATGTACAGTTTCGAAGCGATCAGCGCGACATTTCCGTCCTCTAATGGAGTAATAGTAATACTATGCTCATAGTCACCTTTACCTAATTACGTATGACTCTCACTTCAAAGTACATACAGCCATATAATTGATATTAATTTGAAGGTCAACAACTCCTTTACTATCAACTTCTTGGGTATATGTGCTTCAGGAGCAAGTATATACGCCCCAGAATAAAAATTTGTAATTTTTCACACAAAAGTCTGGGTCCATTTGACCAGCTAAATATTGACCGATCTTTATCGAAGCAGACGTGCTTATACTTTGACCCGATTTCCTTCTCCATGTAAAATTTCACGACATTCGGACCATAACTGCGGCCTCTGGGGCGACCAGAAAAACCGACAAAAACTAAGTATTTGGTCCATTTCATCCCCTATTACCAAAAACAATAGGGGTCTTCATTGACCAGAAACCATCCTACATGCAAAATTTTTTGAAGTTTGGTCCATAACTGTGGCCTGTATCGTGTTTACAAATTATAATGGACAGACGGACGGACACACATGTCTAGATCGACTATGCTAGTCGAGATATGACGATCGGTATCTTAAAGGCGGGTCTAGGACCAATATTTCGCGGCGTTACAAACTTTTGGGGCTGCACAAAGCTATAATACCCTAACAACATAGTTGTGTAGGGCATAATAAAAGTAGTTTGATTATTTAATATTTCATAAGAGGTCAAAATGACCGATTTTAGGCAATATAGGTATTGTGATACCTGTTAGCAGTAAAACCCAAAAATAAAGAAAAGAAAAACGAAAGATAGTTTAGTAAATATGTCCAATCTTTATTTTTAAAGTGAATGGGTTTCGTAAGAAACAAGACTTTACCTTAGCGTACGTTAACTACGATAGCGCGAGAATAAGTAGTGTGATAGACGAAAGCGCGAATGCAAGTTTTAACAACGAGAGTTAGAATGCAAGTGTTTACTCTTCGAGAGCGGGTAAGCAAGTAACCGACGAGAGTGAGATTGCAAGTGAAGTTGCGATGGGCAAGAAAGCTACAGCAAGGCCGTGATCAACAACTACGACCACAGCATTGGAAAGCGCCTCGAACTAAGCGAATGTGGCCTCCAGGAGATATAGTAGAAGAGAGCGAAACTCTCCTCTACAATCCGAACTAGGCGAATGAGGCTCCTGGAAGATATGCAGAGAAGATTTCCCCATTGGGCTCCGAAGAGCGGCCAATTAGAGTGGTTAATTGTAATGCTGTAGAAGGGGAAACAATGCATCGAACAATGCATCGAACGGGGGGAAGCAGCTACTATGATTAATAAACGTAGTTCTATGTTATAACAAAAGTCACCAAATTTTAAAAAGCTGTGTCATAATATACACTATTGCTTTTGTACTTGAAATTTAAAAACGGTCAAAATGGCCGCCTTCGGCAATCTAGTGTTAATGAATCAAAAGTTTAAATTTCAAATTTAGGAATAATGGTTTCTTAAAAGTTTTTCCATGTACCCTTCACTATACTGTGCTACAGAATATCATGACTTAATACATACACTGATGGCCAAAAGTAAAGCAACTAAAATTGATTATTGTGAAAAAAATTTGTCATAGAAAATTATTTTGGAGACATATTCCATAAAAAATCCGTGATTTCTCAAATTATAAGTTGTTTTTATGAATGCCGCGAAAAACGGTAGTTCGTTCCGTGAAATTTTTATTATAGAAAAAATACGCATAAAAGAGCTCAACGGAATTGGTGAGAGGCCGAGCTATGGTAGCAGGACTACATGTCCGGAAATCATCAATAATGCCCATTTATTTCTGAAAAGAATAAGAAAGCCTAATTGACATTCTCAAAAGCTTATATTATTTGGAATTTGACTCAGTGGAATCATATTTTGTTCCCGGATGATTTACGGTTTAATGGCTCAGACAGGAAAATTGAACGAGAGAAGTTGAAAAAACTAAAGGCTCAAGCTTTTAGTATTGCAAGGGTTCTGGGAAGCATGGAGATGAGTCAATAATGGTATGGGGATGTTTTTCTTTTTATGGAGTTCGATCTATTTACGAGAAATATACCGAATGTTTGGGTATTTCAGCTTGACAAGACTCTCAAGCATGGACCGCAACAAGTCAAAGAGTGGTTACGGGAGTCAAAAATCAGGGTTTTATAATGGTCATCATGATAATCAGATCTTTAACATATAGAACCAATAAGGAAAGTTCAAAAGTCGGACGGGGCCGACTTTGGGCACTGTTCACATGTTTAATGTCCTGTAGATGGAATAGACATAGCATCTTTGGAGAAACATTGGAATGGACTAGGACGAAATTAACGATGTAAAGTACATAGATATTTGAACTAAAAACAACCCATACACATACCAATCTGAAATATATATAAAAAATGAATGTCAATCATTTGTATGAAATCAAGCAAACTATGTATGAGAGCTATGTATAAATAAACGTATTTGAGCTTTCGTGGTATCCACCATTTAGTATGCTGCAGCACAGTGCGCTTTCCAAACTTTATCTCGAAACAAAATCCAATACACGTTATTATAGGTTCCATATATGGAAGCTATATCTAAATCTGAATAGATTCCAACAAAACTTAGCACACATCAAACTGGACTAAATTCGGTACGCTGTGCGAAATTGTGTATCAATCGGACCAATATTGGGAGTTTGGTGCACCATTAACATATAACTGGAATCGGATATGGGAACTATACCTAATTCTGAACTGATTATGCCAAAACATATTATGGATATGTGTATGCCAGTTTTCGAAAACATTTTACACAAAATCGGCGGGAAATGCGTGTGAATACTGAAAAGTGGTGGGTACCATAATGTAGGAGTTGTATCACAAAGTAAAAAAGTATTTATAATTTTTGGTAGAAAGATTTGAAACCCCGTTAGAAACTGAAAAATCCATTAAGGGCCAATTTTGATGTAATTCGTGACCGCTGGTACGTACGTACTTTCCACCTGTTTTCATACCTGACTTAAGGTCTGGTGAATACAAAAATGAAAAATATTTTTTTAGAAAATAGTATTCCTTGAAAAATATTCTCCAAATTATCCTAGATGCTGAGTAAATTAGAGTTGAACCCCTAAACTATGACCTCCGAAGTGTTACAAGTTGACTGTATGACAATCGAATACTCTTATCTAAAAGTGGCCATCTCAAGGCATCGACTGTTATCACTTGCCATTAGAAGTCACACAACCATCGATATTTTCAATTCCTCAGTTACACATGGATACTTCGTCGATCTGAGCATAAATTCAATGCGATTAAACATTTGCAAAACATGTACATTCTGACATTTAGCCAGTCACATCGTCGATATTTAGAACAACAATAACAACAAAAGTACAACACTAACATGGTCATGACAACACTTGGACACTTCAAGAATACACACGGACACACACACTCGGCACACACATACATTCAGTCAGATGTATTATTGTGACAAGTGCAACACAAGGATAATATAACTCCCCTATAGCTACTGTTCCCAGTTCGGTAAAATGCGACGCGGGTGTCATTAGTTTGACGACAACAGCAGCAAGGACATACGAATTCTTACAACATGAAAAGTACAAGTTGTCAGCCGTGCCATGCAGCAAAACACAAAACTAATCGCATGTGTGGCACAATCTTGTTGGCTGTAATATAATTATACCCTACGCCAATAGGGTAGGCGATTGGATGCGGTTGATTTGTCTCAAGACGAAAATGTATTTGAAGTTAAATTATGCTATATAAGTTAATATAAAATGTGTGATCTTCATAGATATTAAAAAACCCATACTCATATCTTTCTGAAATAAATGAAAAATTGAACGTCAAACGGGCAGACTTGGATTCTTTGGTGTACCATTTATATGAAATAGAGAAAAACTATGTATGGGAGCTATATATAAACACCTGTACCTAATTGCCATTTTGGTGAGTTAGAATGAACTAACTTCTTTATTCAAATCAAAAACTTATTCTACTTAAACTAAACAAATCAAAATTGCTGACAATACGCTGACACTACACTTCCCATGGTCACGCCACCAGACGTAACACGACTCCATGCTAAGCACACAACAGTCAACCAAGCAAAGCTCACAAAGGCAACATTGTTGCCTGTTAGTTTGGCAGGGATGTGCTAACTACCCCCTCACTTAAGTGAAGGCCGTCCTCGGTCTTCTTTATAGCCATTGCTACGGCAGATTTAAAATCTCGCTGTTCTCTCTTCTTCACCCTACGCTTAATGAGGCACAATATGGAATAGAGTAATCCGATACTCATAAAAACAACACAACCAACTAATATTGGCCGCACTTTTGCATCTCTTTCAAGTTCGCCAATATATTGTAAGTTTTGCAAGTTCATCTCATGGACAGATGATAAACTTAAAATTTCGCTGTGGTTGTTTATAATAATTGAGGGAAATGATGGTGTTCCTGGTTTCCGCATATCAATGTTGTTTCTATTTACGAACAGCGTACCATTGACAGTCACATTTTTTTCAAAAGTTATTAGGAATGTGCCGTTTATGTTTCTTACATTTTCGGTTGCTTCTTTCACTTCTGCAATAGCGTCATTCACAATGACAATTCCATCATCGATTTCTGCCACTTTTTCAAGATTATTGCTTTGCGTATTACAGTGTGCTGATTTACCCGATATGAGTTGTTGAGCGCAGGTTGACTCTGGCATCAGTTGACAATAGGTTGAAGATATTGCGTGCTTGCAATCTGTTGCTGAATAAGTCTTTCCTTCACAGTCTACCACAGTGTTGGTGTCAGCGAATTGAATAATTTTATTGAAGTGGGGAACTGGGAATAAAGAAATTTTCTGACATGTTCGTATTGGAATGGGATATCTAATGATAAAATGCAAACAAAATTCATTTGATATTACTTTTACTTTAGACAAATACATTAGTTCTGATATGGTAAAATCTGTGTATTGCTCATTGATCTGATTTTTTATAAAAAATTTTAAATCATCCTGGTCCAAAACTGTGGGATTTATAATATTGATTTTAGCCAAAGTTACAGATAAAATTATATTTTGTAATTCCATAAGCAGCATTCTGTTTCTAGCCATTAAAATTTCAAAAAGTTTAACAGTATCAATTTGTTCCTTTCGTTCGGTATTTAAGATTGTGTTTACTGCATTGGTCAACTTTTCTATTTGGATCTGTATTTTCGTATTTATTTCTATTTGTCTGTTGTTGGAATCTACGAGTTGTTTCTCGACAAATTTGACATCCTCCCAGTCATCGGCATCTGGTGTACCGGCAATAACCTTCAGTGCTGTGCCTATAAGATTGATGCTTCTCGCATGCCGATGATGTACGGTGAGTGTTGTTAAAAGAGTATCAATATGCA
Source organism: Musca vetustissima (assembly GCF_032173495.1). Lineage (NCBI taxonomy): Eukaryota > Metazoa > Arthropoda > Insecta > Diptera > Muscidae > Musca > Musca vetustissima. The sequence goes on from NW_026882380.1 coordinate 38,601, forward strand.
ATACATCGGCCTCCAATATCTTTTTAACATGCGTCTGAGGGAAGATCTGTATTGCGTTTTTTGTATCGTCTAATATCTCGGAATACGTTGTAAGGTTTGTCGTATGTCTTAAGTACCCATATTTGTTCCATATAATCGCGTTCCCGTCCAAAATTGGGATATAATCGGAATGCGAATAATCAATAATCTTTGCAAATGTGAGGTTTATCATAAGAAGCAATTGTAGTGTTAGCCTGCGTAAAGAAAAATAAAAGGTAGACGAAGAAACATTTAGACATCTTATTGAAAGGATTATCTTAGGTTGTCCTTATGGACCACCCTCCCCTTTATTAGGACAGTTGTCCCCATGTCTGCTTCAACAGTAGCTTCTTCATAAAGTGGGGTCATTTTATTTCCAAGTCTACGATTATTCTTAACAAAGACTTTGTCTCCCACGTTATAAACTTTGTCATAACGACTTTTGTTGAAGTATTGTAACTGCCTGTTTTGCGCGTTACAGATTCGCTCTTTAATCTTTTCTCTTACTTCAGAAGGTGTAGAATGTATCGTATCAATAGGTCTCTCATTCGTGACAGAATGAATTGTCCGGTTATATTCTATGGTCGATTGTAAGATGAGTTCGACAGTGTCATCGATCTTCCTTTCTATTTTTAGGCATCTTGCGATTTCGGCAAGAGTGCTGTGAAATCTCTCTACCTGCCCGTTTGATGTGCTGTGTAGAGGAGGTGAATTGACAATTTCGACATTAAACCTGTTTTTCAGAATTGATCTGATAGTCTCGGAGTTGAAAGACCTCTCATTGTCACAATAGACAATTTTGGTGTTTGGAAAAATATTCATTAATTGGAGAATCGGTTCTCTTATGTCCAGAATTGTTCTGGTGGCTATTGGCTGTACCACTGCGAATTTTGAGAATTTATCCACGCAAGTTAAGAAATGTTTTTTATCAGTTGAATAAATGTCAATATGTAGAATTTCACCGGCATATGAAGGAACTATTGTCTCTCCTATAACATGTTTCTCTGGGTGTCGATTGTATTTAGCTTTTGAACAGGTTTTGCAGTTTGCAACAACCTCATTCGCTATTTTTACCATTTTGGGGAAATAGTATTCCGAAAGGATTTGTTTAACGTTCTCTTGAGCTGCCCGATGAGCTCTATTGTGTTCACTTACAACAATTTCTCTCTGATCGCATTGATTGAAGATGTCAGCGACAAATTTACTACAAAATCTGAACTTTGTTGAAGGAAACATTTTAATCAAATCATGTTGACTGTTGCCATGTCTGACGAATTTTCGTTCTCTAATGCATAGACGACTTGCCTTGATAGCGCATCTGCAACTTGATTTTCTTTTCCTGGTTTATAATATAAGTTTGCATTATGTTCATCTATAAAAGCTTTCCAGCGCTTAA
>NW_026882381.1:0-40143 GCF_032173495.1 Musca vetustissima
TCCGTTTGTAACAAATCGAAATAATCATTTCCGACCCTATAAAGTATATATATTCTTGATCAGCGTAAAATTCTATGACGATATAGCCATGTCCGTCTGTCTGTCTGTTGTAATCACTCTAGCGTCCAAACGTATGGAGATAGATCGCCAAAATTTTGCATAGAGTCGTCTTTTGTCTGCAGGCAGGTCAAGTTCGAAGATGGGCTATATCGGTCCACGTTTAGGCATAGCTCCCATGTAAGGGTACCTCCAAATTTTCTGTATTTTGAGATACTTGAGCGCGTTTTTCAACCGAATTCGCTGAAATTTGGTACTTTAAGATCTTATTGGGTAGCAAATCTCCTCATAAAAAATTATAAAAATAGGTCAATTTTTTTCTAATAGCTCCCATACAAGGGTATGGGCGCCTTCTTGACCGCCTTTTTCAACCAAATTCGCTGAAATTTGGTACTTTGAGTTCTTATTGGGTAGCAAATCTTCCCACTAAAAATTATAAATATAGGTCCATTTTTTCGCATAGCCCCCATATAAGGGTACCCCCCAATTTTCGGTATTTTGGGGTTAATGAGCGCCTTTTTCAACCGAATTCGCTGAAATTTGGTACATTTTGTTCTTATTTGGTGTCAAATATCTAAACTAAAATTTATGATTATAGGTCCAATTTTTCTGATAGCCCCCATATAACAGTACCACCAATTTTCAGTGGGGGGTTTTCCCCCGAATTAGCCTGTTATTCAGTACTTTGAGTTCTTATTGGGTAGCAAATCTCTCCACTAAAAATTATAAATATAGGTCAATTTTTTCCGGTAGGCCCCATATGAGGGTACCCCCAATTATCGGTATTTTGGGGTTCTTGAGCGCGTTTTTCAACCGAATTCAATGTAATTTGGTATTTTGTATTCGTATATGGTAACAAATCTCCCAACCAAAAATTATTAATATTCACCCCCTTTTAGGGCAAGTCACCATATAACCCCCTTTTTTATACCCTCCACCATAGTATGGAGGGTATATTAGTTTTTATACCCTCCACCATAGTATGGAGGGTATATTAGTTTTATTTTTCCGTTTGTAACACATCGAAATAATCATTTCCGACCCTATAAAGTATATATATTCTTGATCACCGCAAAATTCTATGACGATATAGCCATGTCCGTCTGTCTGTCTGTTGTAATCACTCTAGCCTCTAAACGAAATGAAATAGATCACCAAAATTTTGCATAGAGTCGTTATTTGTCTGCAGGCAGGACAAGTTCGATGGGCTTGATCGGTCCACGTTTAGGCATAGTTCCCATATAAGGGTACCTCCAAATTTTTGGTATTGTGAGGTTCTTGAGCGCGTTTTTCAACCGAATTCGCTGAAATTTGGTACTTTGAGTTTTTATTGGGTTGCAAATCTCCCCACCAAAAATTATAAATATAGGTCCATTTTATCGAATAGCTCCCATACAAGGGTACCCCCCAATTTTCAGTATTTTGAGGTTCTTGAGCGCCTTTTTCAACCAAATTCGCTGAAATTTGGTACTTTGAGTTCTTATTGGGTAGCAAATCTCCCTACAGAAAATTAGAAATAAACGTCGGATAGCTCCCATATAAGGGTACCCCCCAATTTTCGGTATTTTGGGGTTCTTGAGCGAGTTTTTCAACCGAATTCGCTGAAATTTGGTACATTGTGTTCTTATTGGGTACTAAATGTCTCTACAAAAAATTATAAATATAGGTCCACATTTTCTGGTAGCCCCCATATAACGGTACCTCCTAATTTTCAGTATTTTGGGGGTTTTGGTCGTATTTTTCCACCGAATTGGCTGTTATTTAGTACTTTGAGTTCTTAATAGGTACCAAATATCTCCACAAAAAATTATGAATACAGGTCCATTTTTTCGGGTAGCCCCCATATAAGGGTACCCCCAATATTCGGTATTTTGGGGATCTTGAGCGCGTTTTTCAACCGAATTCGCTGCAATTTGGTATTTTGTAGTCGTATATGGTAACAAATCTCCCTACCAAACATTATTTATATTCGCCCCCTTTTTGGGGTAGTCCCCATGTAACCCCCTTTTTATATTAAAATAGTTATCTAATTTGTTCCGCGTTTTGGGTTTGATTCTAAGAGTGTGTCGTAATCATTTAACCTGCGGAGGATATCGAGATAAAGCTAGAACGTAAGGTTCGATAATGAACTATACATGAACTATACATAACCCGCATTTAGGCCTAGCAACTGTATGGGAGGTATCAGAGGGAGTGGACCGATAGTCTACATTTTCGAACCTGGACTAAGTTTGGAAGAATAATAAGATATGCACAGGTTGGATGAAATCATTATTTTGTGGAACATGGTTCACATTATGGTTTACATAATCGCGTTGTAGAAATGTCGGTATATGTTGGTATTTTCCCTACATTTTCATTTCAACTACCTTTTAGTATATCTATGGTGGAGGGTATAAAAAGTTCGGCCCAGCCGAACTTAACGCTTTTTCACTTGTTTAATGTTAAACTAATACGAATACGATCTTGATTAAGAGTAGAAGTAAAAATAAATTCATAAGGATTTATTGTATAAATATAATATTTCGTCCGATTATTTCAAATACAATAAAAACTCTAATGACGATAATCATGGTGTGAGTTCGTAATATCGAATGCAATATATCCTCTCCTTTGCAAATTAAATAGTCTGTGTGTGTGATAACCGCATGACTTCGTATTTATACCATTCCACCAACATAGCTACCCACATTTGGTTTTCATGTCTGATTTTGTCTATGCATCGTTTATCATTACTTATTTATCCGTACATACCTTCTACATATTCTCTTTGTATCTACGGTTATTGGCCTGTCGATTAATTTTGGCAGATGTTGAAAAGTTTTCACAAAAACCAGTACAAGGTATGTATATAAGGTAGCCGCATCGGCGAATTGGGAACATGATATGTCAAAATTGTTAACAAGGCGAATAATAATAATTTCGCCTTTACGTAAAAAACTCGAAGCAAATTAACTTCCATCAATCAGAATAAAGCATTTTTAAAAATTAAAATTATTTGTTTATTTTTGAATATTTTAACAATTGTAAATGTTTGTTTACACATCTGATTTTTCTATAAAAAATAACATCAGAAGATCGCCTTAAATGCAAGAATGTTGGTGCCATCGGGTGTATAAAGAGATAACAATATGTGGACCATTTTTCCGCAGTGTTTTTATGCCCTCACATGAAATTTGAAAAACAATAGCATACAGAGAAAATAACTCTATTTTGATCCCAACGTCTTGTTTTCGATTCCATGGTCATCTTATAAAAGTCTCATCTCGCTAAAGTCTCTACCATTATGCCATTCCTTTTATACTCTTCACCACACTGTGGTACAGGGTATTATGTCTTTGTGCATATGCTGGTAACAGGCAAAAGGAACAGCTAGTCTATTTGGTCCAAGGACGAACCCTAATGAAATTGGGAAAAATCGGTTCAGATTTAGATATAGCTCCCATATATATTTTCGTCCGATTTCATGTAGATGGTGTACTAAAGCCCCTATATATCTTCCGATTTGCATGAAATTTGGCATAGCGTACTGAATTGAGTCTAGAATGATGTGTGTAAAATTTCATGAAAATCGGTTCAGATTCAGATATAGCTCCAATATATATGTTCGACCGATTTAATGTAAATAGTGTACCAAAGTCCCTATAAATCTTCCGATTTGCATGGAATTTGGGATAGTGTTCTGGCTTGAGTCCAGAATGACGTGTGCAAAATTTCGTGAAAATAGGTTCAGATTTAGATATAGCCCCCATATATATTTTCGTCCGATTTCATGCAAATGGTGTACAAAACCCCTATATATCTTCCGAATTTCACGAAATTTGGCATAGTGAACTGAATTGAGTCTAGAATGATGTGTGTAAAATTTCTTGAAAATCGGTTCAGATTTAGATATAACTCCCATATATATTTTCGTCCGATTTCATGTAAATGGTGTAACCAAAGTATATAGGGACTTTGGGACCCTCGATTTGCACGAAATGTGGCATAGCGTACTGAATAAACCCTAGAACGATGGTGTGTTAAGTTTCGAGAAAATCGGTTCAGATTTATATATAGCTCCCATATATTTTTGACCGATTTAATTTTAATTTTGCATGAAATTTGACATAGCGTACTGAATTGAGTCTAGAATGATGTGTGTAAAGTTTGTCTTATTTTAAGACCCAATGTTAGGCAGATTGCCACACAACCAGTTCGGATTTATTATGCACAACGTATTTCAACTAATTTAGCCAAAGGTGTGTCAAGTTTTGTTGAAAACCGTCCAATAGTCCATATAGTTTCGTCCGATCTTAAGTTGGACCCAAAATATGTCCATTAAGAACCAAACGTGCATAAATTAGTCTAAATTAGTTTATGATCTAAGTCGATTCACATTTAGATAATGGTCACATATTTTAGTTCATCCAATTTCATGCTAATGGCTCTTCAGCTAGGATGCATCTTTTTAATACACACATAGTGGTGAAGGGTATCATATAGTCGGCCCCGTCCGACTTTACTACTTTCCTTACTGGTTTTTTGATACATTTGGTTTAGTATTCTCGCATTCTAGATTACAACAATTCGTATACTCGAATTGTAGCAAATCTTAACTTAAAGTGAATTAAAAGGAACTTGAACTTTATTTAAATTATTGAAAAAATATATTATTAGTTCAATTTTTAGTATTTATATTATCCCTGTTCTTAGTGAATAAAACTATTATAATAATTTTAAAATTTTGGCATTAGTCAACACTTCAGAAAGTTCTAGCAATAGTTGCCAAATTAAGTGGAACTTTTTGCTATTTCAGCTTCAGTAAGGGTAGAATAATTTATCGCTGCTTTCATTACGAACTGAATTGATTGTACATTCGTATTGCAGAAGTCTATACAAACTTTCATGTCAATCGGACAATAGTTTGTATCTTTAGTGGACCATTTACATAAAATAGGACAAAAATATAATTTGGAGTTACATCTCAATTTGAGCCTATTTGTTCATCTACATCAAGGCATATTTGCATGCATATTTTCTGTCAATTGTCTTTTAAGCATCATTAAATGAAATCGGCCGAAATTATATAACGAAGCTATAGGGATAACTGTGAACTGGTTGTCACCGATTTTAATATGGATGGCCCTTGGCCCAATTAATTTGCATTTGAATTATTATTTTATATCTATGGCGTTGCTTGGTCCTGCCTCCAGGTTAAGTAGGCTTCCAAAGAACATTTCCGTTTTCAATCAATTCACATAGTCTTTTTTGAATATTCTTTCGAATCATACACCAAATCCGTCAATTATGATCTATTTTGAGTACTCCTTGCATAAGATCTTACAATGGTAGTAAACAGTTAGAAGTAACTACACTATTCAGTGCTAGGTACATTTTAACTGTATTTTCCAAGCGATGTGTCGTAACTTGACATACTAAGCCAGTAAGGAAAGTAGTAAAGTCAGAATGCGACGTCTAGCATTTTTTAACGACCACTTGGATGATCTAAAATAAGTGACTGAACCGACTTGGATCAATCCATAAACATGTCATTCGCTTGTTACAATAGCTCAAAATTATGTAAATCGATTTGAAGCAAATATCCATCGTGCACCCGTTGAATAATTGGAACCCAACTAACACGAAGTCGGTCGAAAAATTTCGTGTCAATCTGAAAAACATAAAGAGTTCACATTAAATCGACGAAATATATATTGGGCTATATCTAAATCTGGACCGATTTTCGCGAAACATAGCACACATCATTCTGGACTCAATTCAGTACGCTATGCCAAATTTTGTGCAAATCGAAAGATATATAGGGCCTTTGGTGCACCATTTACATTAAATCAGACGAAAATGTATATGGGAGCTATATCTAAATCTAAACCGATTTTTACGAAACACAACATACATCATTCTAGTCTCATTTCAGTACGCTATGCAAAATTTCGTGCACATCCAAAGATATGTAAGGACTTTTACCTTAAAGCGGACAATTTCAATAGGATTCGTCCTTGGGCCAAATTAATAAGCTGTACCAAATTTCATCTATATCGGATTTTAAATGCGTACAATTTTGCATAAATCGAATTAACAAGTGATTCTATGCATATTCTCAAAAGGAACCATGCGTCTATCTCGTTTTCTTTTACCTGTTACAAATATATTCACAATTAATTCCATGTACCACAGTGTGGTGAAGGGTATAAAAATTTTCTAGTCGACATTTTTGTAGCGTTCTGGAATAAAATATAAAATTTCTACAGTAACCTTTCTTTTGTTATTGATTTCCTGTAGGTTAATTGGACATTCAATGCCAAGTAAAGGATGATTGTGTATTTTGTTCCCAATTGAAACTTATTTTTACTCTTGCCTAACAGCATTATTAAGCCCAAAGTATATCTTTAATATATGAATGTTGAAGTGTCCTTAAATCTAAATAAATGGGACCGGACAAATGATATTAGACAAAATCCTTGAAAATATTTACCATCACCGTCTCTTTGGGCATTTCTAAGAAAACTGACACAAAGTCAAAGTTTCCATTACAATCAAACGCCATTGGCTTTAACCAATATAACGAAATGATGCGTCAAAGACACCAGGAATAAGAATTTTTTTTAAAGAAAAAACAAAAGCACCAACCATAAGTAGCGTGTGACAGCACCAGTATTTGCTCAATTTTACGAGGTATAGCTTAGCTGGTAATTCTCTAAATATGAAATGGGTGATGAGAAGTGATAATATCACAAATACATAAATCAAGTTCGACTCTTTCAAGGCACACTAAAAATTTCCAATGGAAATCAGACATTTTCTTTAATGAATTGCATATTATTATTTAACAATAAATTAAAAACAATATTCTTTAAAATTTAACTTGGACATTTCAGACATATTCTTCCACTGAAATTAAAAAGTTTTTCCTTGGAAGAAAAACTAGAAATTGTTTGTTTGTAATGCAACACCGATCGAAGTTGTAAAACTATGGCAGCAAAATGTGATGACAATTCAATGCATTCTAATGTTGCAATGATACCTTGAATAGCTGGTCAGAACTTGTAGACATTATTGTTGTCGTTCTATTATCAACATTGCCTATTCTAGATGAAGTTCTATTCGTTCAAAGGTCAATGGAAGTGTCGCAGCATTTTGTTAACAGAAATGAAAATATTTATCCTGACAAATATCTTCAATGGATTTTATCTTGAAAATAATGCATACACTTGTGTGTGTGTGTGGTATATATGAGATAGAATATAAATTATAAGAGAACTCAGTGCATTCAAGGTGGAAGACATGACATATTTTAACACTGGGTTACGGAGTGAGCCAATGTCATCCTATTTTTAAGTTTTTTTTCAGTATTTTCAGTATTATTTAACAGTATTGGCTGTAATTTGACATTAAGTTTTCTCCGGGGTGAGAGACATTGTTGCAAATTTGGACATCATTTCCTGTATGCTGAAGTTTCAGTCCAAACTACAGTTTGTCTGTAATTTTGTCAGATCATAAACAATCTACCAATGGATAATTACAAACATATAGTCAACAAGAAATATTTGCGGTCAATTAACGGAATTTTGAAGGCATTTTGAAGACACTGCACCAAGCATTTTAAAAATTTTAACAGCATATTCTACTAACGTAACATTATTATATATTTAGATTGCCTAGTATTTCGAGGGTCATATATGGGAGCTATATTTAAATCTTAGCCGATTTCAACGAAACTTAACACACATCAATGCGTTATCAATTTTACACGCTATGCACAATTTTGTGTAAATCACAAGAAGAAATATAGATGTTTCGGTCGAAAATATATATAGATGATATATCTAAATCAGAACGAAACATAATACATACATACATAAATCGAAGGATATATAGGGACTTTGGTGCCCCATTTACCTTAAATCGGACGACTATATATGGGAAGTGGTTCTATGCATATTCTCAAAAGGAACCAGTAAGGAAAGTAGTAAAGTCGGACGGGGCCGACTATATTATACCCTTCACCACTATGGGTATATTAAACAGGACTATTAACATGAAATTGGATGAAATAAAATATGTGATATTTATCTAAATGTGAATCTACCTAGATCTATCCATAAAGTATGTAAATCGACTTCAAACAAATATAAATAGGTCATCCGTCGGGCTATGTCTGTGCTTCTAGAAAACGCAACTACGTAATTCTATGCTCAATTTTGTACGTTGTGCAAAATTTGATGTCAATCTGACTAACATGAGGAGTTTGATGTCCAATTTAATTGAAATCGGGCGAAAACATATATGTAAGCACTATCCAAATATTAAGCTAATTCAAACAAACTTGTCAGGTTAGGTTATACTAATTTCAGAACGTTTTGTTCCTATTGGTTCCATGGTAAGTCAATTACTTAAAATCAATCTATTATAAAAGGGAGCTTTATCTAAGTCTGGACCGATTTTCACGAAACAAGGCAGACATCACTCCAGGCTCAATTCAGTACGTTATGCCAAATTTCGTGCTAATCGAAGGATATATAGCGACTTTGGTGCACCATTTACATGAAATCGGACGAAAATATATATGGAAGCTATATCTAAATCTGGACCGATTATCTCGCAACTAGGCTCAATTTAGTACATTATGCCAAATTTCGTGCAAATCGAAAGATATATATGAACTTTGGTGCACCATTTACATGAAATCGGTCGAAGCTATATATAGAAACTATATCTAAATCTGGACCGATTTTCTCGAAACTTGGCAGACATCATTCTAGGCTCAATTTAGTACTTTATGCCAAATTTGTGCAAATCGAAAGATATATAGGGACTTAGGGGCACCATTTACATGAAATCGGACGAAACTATATGTGGGAGTTATATCTAAATCTAGACCAATTTTCAGGAAACTTAACACACTGCATTCTAGACCTAATACAGTACGCTGTGCCAAATTTCGTGCAAATCGAAAGATATATAGGGACTTTGGTACACCATTTACATTAAATCGGACGAAAATATATATGGGAGCTATATCTAAACCTGGACCGATTTTCACGAAACTTGGCAGACATCACTCTAGGCTTAATTCAATACGTTATGCCAAATTTCGTACAAATTGAAAGATATATAAAGACTTTGGGACACCTTTTACATGAAATCGGACGAAACTATATATGGGAGCTATATCTAAATCTGAACCGATTATCTCGAAAATAGGCTCAAAATCTGGGCCGATTTTCACGAAACTTTACACACATCATTCTATACCTAAATGATTAGGCTGTACCAAATTTCGTGCAAATAGAAAGATATATAGGGACCGTTTACATTAAATCGGTTAAATTATATATATATATATATATATATGTGGTACTGGGTATTACCATTTGTCTATCTCGTTTCCTTTTGCCTGTTACAGACATATGCACAAAGACATTATACCCTGTACCACAGTGTGGCGAAGGGTATAAAAAACATTACTTATACACCTTCGGCAACAAAAACAACATAATCTAAACTTTTTAATAAATGAAAAGTTTCCACGAGTAAATGGTGGTCTAATATACTTAACTGTGTTTTTGATCGTCACGCGTTTTACAAAAACATAGGAAACTAAAGCATTTTATTAAAACCTACTTTTGAACATAAAAATTTGTGTGAACATTTTCAGGATAAATACCAAACTTTTGATACCATTTTGTAGTGACACACCACAGCAACATTGGAAGAAATTATTAAAAACTTTCTACTCGAACTTTTTAGACGGTAATTATGCAGTTTTAATAATCTTACTAAGGAGATATACATTTTATATATGAAATATAAATATTAAATATGCAGTTATTAAAGTATATCCTTGTATAACATTTAATGTCACAAGACAGCCAATTGAACTTTTGTTTTACTTTTAATTGCAAATGTATGACAGGGCGTTACAGAATATAATTACCTCTACTTGGATATTATGATATGATACTTCGGAATGTTTCAATTTATTACCATCTCTTGCTATAACATCCTATAGTATTTTTGGTGGCGAACTTATTAAGAATGATGATAGTATTGTATTTAATAATTTAATAATAATAGTATTGTATTTACATAACTATCTGCATCTTAGCACTTATTCGCGAATTTATGAATCAAATGCCCACCAGCCGTGCTTTTTCGATTTCGTTCATCAAAGGTACTTATCCAGATTTTAACTCGGAAGTTTTCCTATCAATAAGGGATCAGTCCAATCTAGACCATAACAAATTTACTTTTCCACGACGTAAGATTTCTTAGAGTTTTTAATGGCTCTGAATATAAAAAGTGTAACACAAATATTTTTTTCGCACAAAAAGAAATATTCGTCAAATAGCTTCAAATACCTGTCGCTATACGTTCCAAGTGACAATTTAAAAATATTCCGCAACCAGTAAGTAGTTATGAATTTTTGCCAAAGGATCTCATATCTCAATATTGTTGACAGTCCTCAATAAATCTAATAATAACCCTAATCCCATGTCAATGCCATTGTTTAAATATTGGTTGTGTCAACAACATACACATATTTGAGAACCCGCCTGTCTGGTCAAACAGACACGTTATTTTAAACCCTTGTCAAAAGTTGTTCTTAAATAAGCTACGTGCATTACATCAGCAGTTTTTTAATTCAATCTAATTAGGTAAAATATTAGATGGCACATTTAGGTGCAGTCGACAAGCCAGAACAAAAATGGGCAATAAACTAATAAATAGAGAATGGATAAAAGTTCGAATGATATATCACAATACAGTTTCAAAAGATTGTAGTAGTTTTTGCAACTAAAATAGAGCAACGTAAGTCGTTATCCAAGTTCCGTTCCTCTGCAGTTCTCAGAACGGCATTTTAGTAGGTTTGACTGTTCATCGCCTGCGTATCAATTACATTCAAAATTCCAATAAAATGTATAAGCCAAAATTTTGGATGGTGAATGGAGATGATTGATAAGGTTTCGTAGGGATTTTCATTTATATATTCATTTCTATATTTTTTATATATTAACCACTATTTCGGTATTTTAAACGTATTACCTTGAATAGCATTTCCTTCTCGGATCTTCATGGGTATAATTAAGACCAGTCGAGCATAACTTCCTTTTATTTATGTTATTCTCTACAAGACTGAAATACAGGGGATGATTGTGACTACTTTCTATACACATCCTTCTAAACATTATTATTATGTAACCTTTCCCTTTAGCTAAATCAAAAGCAAAGCAGTTAATATGACCGTCCACTTTTATTACTAAACATTAAATTCTGACTATATACTTTCCACCAACAAATTGAATTCAGACATTTAATATCCTCATTAATTTATTGGATTCATAGCCCTTACCGTCATTCTCCGGAAATAAATAATTAAATATATAACATCTAAGGATTAAGGATGACCGCTCATCTAAGCTTTAAGAAAATACATTGTAATATTTCATCACATTAGAAAACATCCTTTTAATTTTCACATATAATCTTGGACTTAAGTTACATACTTAATTAATTTCAACCTTAAGAACTTCTATAACGTTTATGACGTTACTGACCTATTTCCACACTCAGTATTTGATATCCTTAAATGTGACACTTTGTTCTTATTTTATGTGATCGGACACAAGCTATTTATATTGATGTCATTTCTTATGCAGATTTTTATACCCTCCACCATAGTATGGAGGGTATATTAATCTTGTTTTTCCGTTTGTAACTCATCGAAATAATCATTTCCGACCCTATAAAGTATATATATTCTTGATCAGCGTAAAATTCTATGACGATATAGCCATGTCAGTCTGCCTGTTGTAATCACTCTAGCGTCTAAACGAATTGAGGTAGATGGCGAAAATTTTACATAGAGTCGTCTCTTGTCTGCAGGCGGTTCGAAGATGGGCTTTAACGGTCCACGTTTAGGCATAACTCCCATATAAGGGTACCACCAAATTTCGGTATTTTCCGGTTCTTGAACGCGTTTTTCAACCGAATTCGCTGAAATTTGCTACATTGGGTTCTTATTTGGTACTGAATGTCTCCACAAAAAATTATAAATATAGGTCCAATTTTTCTGGTAGCTCCATATAACGGAACCTCCTAATTTTCAGTATTTTGGGGGTTTTGATCGTATGTTTCCGCCGAATCAGCTGTAATATAGTATTATGAGTTCTTAATAGGTACCAAATATCTCCACAAAAAATTATGAATACAGGTCCATTATTTCGGATAGCCCCCATATAAGGGTACCCCAATTTTCGGTTTTTTGCGGTTCTTTAGCGCGTTTTTCAACCGAATTCTCTGAAATTTTCTACATTGAGTTCTTATTGGGTACTGAATGTCTCCACAAAAAATTATAAATATAGGTCCAATTTTTCTGGTAGCCCCCATATAACGGTACCTACTAATGTAAATGGTGTACCAAAGACCCTATATATCTTTCGGTTTGAACGAAATTTGGCACAGCGTACTGAATTAGGTCTAGAACGATGTGTTATAAGTGTCCTGCAAATCGGTTCAGATTAAGATATAGCTCCCATAGTTCAGATTTAGATATAGCTTCCAAAGTCCCTGGAAATCTTTTCCCTTGCACAAATTTTGGCATAGCGCACTAAATTAAGTCGAAATTGATGTGTGAAAAGTTACGTGAAAATCGGTTCAGATTTAGATATAGCTCCCATATATATTTTCATCCGATTTTAGGTAATTGGTGCACCAAAGTCTTTGAAAATCATTCGATTTGCAGGAAATTTGTCATAGCGTACTGAATTAAGGCTAGAATGACGTGTGCTAAGTTTCGTGAAAAGATCAATAGCTAGGTCGATTGACATAGCGTTCTGAAGTAATATAAATTAGTCTCTGGCAAGTTTCCCTGAAATCGTTTCAGATATAGATATATAACAAAAACGCGTCGTCTGTTAAGATACATATGTAGAATATACCCAAAGTGGTGAAGGGTATCATATAGTCGGCCCAGTCCGGCTTTACTACTTTTCATTATTGGTTTATATTAAAATAGATATCTGATTTGTTCCGCGTTTTGAGTTTGGTTCTAAGACTCTGTTGTAGTCATTTCACCTGCGGAGGATAGCGAGTTAAAAAATTAGAACGTAAGGTTCGATAATGAAGTATAGCCGCATTTAGACCTAGTCCCTGAGTGGACGTTGCAGAAGGAGTGGACCTCCAGTGTTTCAACCAAAGTGGCTGTGATGTTTTATTTTTGGATGATCAAAACCTTTTACCAAAAATTATCAATATTGGTCCAAGTTTCCGGGTAGCCACCATATAATGGTATCCCCTATTATCATACATATACATTCCCACTGTAGTATCATATATCATTCATATCATATATCATTCCGGGATATTGAAGGGTAAAACACATTTTTGCGAAAACATTTCTATTCAGTACCAAGTTTTTATGAAGTTTCTACATACAGTTCCCGCCCTATTTTCGGTATTGTAAATTTGACCAAAATATCAGCTCGAATAATATTATGGCTACCAGATGGCATCCGATCCAATTCTATTTTGACCATGTTTACTAAATTGTTATTTTGATGTAGAAACATTTGTAGATCTTGGACAATTGTTTTTTTTCACTGTTAAATTGTGAGCACAACGATTATCAACCTCCGCATCTGAATTACCCATAAAATAAATTTTGTAGAAATTGATCTGCATCAGGTAGAGGTAACAGTGCCTCCAGTAAGTGACAAATATTTCCTTGTATCTGTAATATTTAAAATTTTGTCCATCATTAACTTCCGATGTTTATTTTAGTACAAAACTGGAATATTATAAAAAAATATATATTCAGCTTTTATACCTTGAAAGTGGGCATGAAATGGTCCTGTATAATATGTATAGGGCCAAATGACGTCATCTGGAAACAGTTGCTATATTTCTTAATATTGGCCAAGAAGTGATCAGAATCAATTTCAATCTCATAAACTAATGAGCGTAAATTATATGGTGGTAGGACCAATTGTAGCAATTTTACTTCTCCTCCAGGACAACTAATTCAATAGATACCACAGTTTATTTGAACGCCTTACAATATATAAAAATTATTTTCATTTCCCCAAGAATCGCAGAAGCACTGCTTCTGTGGATTCGCTCCATTTCATACCGTCGTGCTTGCTGTTAATGAATTGCATTCTTAGGCTATCTACTTCATTGGCATTCTGACATAGCAATACGACTATTTTCTTGATCTGTCTCGTTCTGGTCATCAGTGCACGTGAGATAGCTCTTCGCGTATTCGATTCACTTTGACGACCTAAGTTAGGACGTTTTCTGCTCCATATCTTACCGTAATTAATCAAAATGAGGAAATTTCGCACTTACTGAACAAAAAAGTGTGACTACCACAAAGTCACTATCACAAAAGATAATTGTCACTCACAAAGATAGAAGTATGCATTCATAGAATATTAGTTGTCGAATAGTATGGTTCTTTCAGAAATTTAAAATTTTTCAAACATAAAATAAGTTGACACAAAATGCAAATTGTCTCTATGACTATACATTTTATTTAGAAAGCATTTGTATGGGAAATATAAAAGCCAGTTTTTAGATGTTTCGCGGTATTTATTCGATATTTTCTCACCTTTTAAACCTTCCCTGAACTTCCACGAACATTTCAAGACTAAGATCAAATAAATCCGTTCAGCCGTTCCCGAGTTTTAGCGAGACTAACGAACAGCAATTCATTTTTATATATATATAGATAGATATATCTGCAAAACATACGAATACGGAGGATCTTCATCTATACTTAACAATTGTCAACAGAAGATGTATGAAGTTTCAATAAATTCAATTATTTTATCCACTTTACATGAATTATTAACCCCCAAGTTATTTACAATTGTGACCCTTTGACGAAAATATACAGGATTGCTGTACTATTCCCGGTACTTCGTCCACACATGACTTGCTCAATATTTTCCTATATATGTGGGCACTTCTGCAGTCACTTACACGATTTTCAGAGACAAAATCAAACTTTAAATATTAAATAAATCGAAAAAAATATATTTTTTTACAATTCTCCTTTAATACTTTTTTTGTAGAACTTTAAAGGTAATATCATTGGTAGAAAAATTTCAGAGTTTCTGGTTTTTATCTTTTGAGACAAAATCCACAAGAAAACGGTCACTAACCGACTTTAAATATACACGACTTTAGAAATCAGTGCCAATAATGAGAAAACTCGCCAAATTGTGTGAATATTTTGAACGTTTAATATGTTTCCATTACGAATAGGCTGAACATATATAACACATAAATTCAAAACTAATGGCATTGTTTATTTATCTTATACATATCGATTAATACGCATGAAAGCTTTCCGAACTAAAGTAGGTACATTTTATTTTATTGTGTTGGATTTTTATTAGTACTTCATCCTAGTTGTTTTAACTACAATCGGGGGCATGGACGATTCCGTCTCAATTCATTGTAAGACTACAACATAACGTAGTAATTATTTCGTTGTATAGGATGACATTCAGAAACATCCATGAATAAAATGTATGAAGGTGGAGTCTATTTATGTGGCCTATATACGTATTTATATATGTTTAGATAAGTAGTTAGGAAGACAAAAAATTAAATCAATTGTGGTAAAATTCAAAAACATTGGGTGAACTAAATGTGAGAGAGATATCTCAATCTCAAGCTGAAATGATTTGAATATATAACATATATGATGTAGGATTAGAAAGTAATTTTTAACAGCAAGCCATTAAAATTATATGATAGTACTAAAGTAAGAGCGTAAGTCATAAACTTTATTGAAAAAAAACATTTCTGCAAATGGGAAAAATTTTAACTTTTTTGTGAGAAAATGTATAAATCTCGTAAATCAATTAAATTTAGTAGTAGATTTTTATAATGCTGGAATCATTTTTACCTCGCTGCTTATCCCTTCAGAATACATAATCTGGACATAAATGGGGTCTAGAACCTTAAACCTAATACAAGTCATTCTACTCTCAATTCGTATGTCAAACGGACAAACGTCGTATTTAAACATAAAACAGAACGGATTCTCACCAATTTCAATGTGGAAAACTTCAAAAGTTATTGTACTGTTGGAACTGTTGTTTTATACACGAAGAGATTAAAAAGTTTCGCCCTTTAAACTTAACCCAGAGGGAAGTTTTTAACCCAGAGGGATGGATTTAACGTATTTATACCCTTCACCACACTGTGGTACAGGGTATTATGTCTTTGTGCATATGTTTGTAACAGGCAAAAGGAAACGAGATAGACACATGGTTCCTTTTGAGAATATGCATAGAATCACTTTCTAAGTCGATTTATGCATGTCCGTCCGTCCGTCCGTCCGTCCGTCCGTCTATCTGTCTGTCCATGTTAAATTGTAAACAAAGTACAGGTCGCATTTATGATCCGAATGGGATGAAATTTGGCATAGGTCACTTATTCGGCCCAAGGACGAACCCTATTGAAATTGGGAAAAATTGGTTCAGATTTAGATATAGCTCCCATATATATATTTAACCGATTTGATGTAAACGGTCCCTATATATCTTTCGATTTTCACGAAATTTGGTACAGCCTAATCATTTAGGTCTGCAATGATGTCTGCCAAGTTTCGTAAAAATCGGTCCAGATTTAGATATAGCTCCCATATATAGTTTCGTCCGATTTCATGTAAATGGTCCCGCTAAGTCTTTATATATCTTTCGGTGTGCACGAAATTTGGCATAACGTATTGAATTAAGCCTAGAGTGATGTCTGCCAAGTTTCGAGAAAATCGGTCCAGATTTAGATATAGCTCCCATATATAGTTTCGTCCGATTTCATGTAAATGGTGCCCCAAAGTCCCTATATATTTTTCGATTTGCACGAAATTTGGCATAACGTCTTGAATTAAACCTAGAGTGACGTCTGCCAAGTTTCGAGAAAATCGGTCCAGATTTAGATATAGCTCCCATATATAGTTTCGTCCGATTTAATGTAAATGATGTCCCAAAGTCCCTATCTATCTTTCGAATTGCATGGAACTTGGCATAACTTACTGAATTGAGCCTAGAATGATGTCTGCCAAGTTTCGTGAAAATCGGTCCAGATTTGGATATAGCTGCCATATAAAGTTTCGTCCGATTTCATGTAAATGGTGCCCCAAAGTCCCTATATATTTTTCGATTTGCACGAAACTTGGCATAACGTATTGAATTAAGCCTAGAGTTATGTCTGCCAAGTTTCGAGAAAATCGGCCCAGATTTAGATATAGCTCCTATATATAGGTTCGTCCGATTTCATGTAAATGGTGCACCAAAGTCGCTATATATCCTTCGATTTGCACGAAATTTGGCATAACGTATTAAATTAAGCCTAGAGTTATGTCTGCCAAGTTTCGAGAAAATCGTCCAGATTTAGATATAGCTCCCATATATAGGTTCGTCC
The DNA here is from genome assembly GCF_032173495.1 of Musca vetustissima. Taxonomy (NCBI): domain Eukaryota; kingdom Metazoa; phylum Arthropoda; class Insecta; order Diptera; family Muscidae; genus Musca; species Musca vetustissima. The sequence continues at coordinate 17,497 of NW_026882381.1, forward strand.
GATTTCATGTAAATGGTGCACCAAAGTCGCTATATATCTTCGATTTGCACGAAATTAGGCATAACGTACTGAATTGAGCCTAGAGTGATGTCTGCCTTGTTTTGTGAAAATCGGTCCAGATTTCTATATAGCTCCCACATATAGTTCCGTCCGATTTCATGTAAATGGTGCACCAAAGTCGCTATATATCCTTCGAATTGCACGAAATTTGGCATAACGTACTGAATTGAGCCTAGTGTGATGGACTTCAAGTAAATTGGGCATCGAACTCCTGGTGTTAGTCAGATTGACATCAAATTTTGCACAACGTACAAAATTGAGCGTAGAATTACGTAGTTGCGTTTTCTAGAAGTACAGACATAGCCCAACGGATGACCTATTTATATTTCTTTGAAGTCGATTTACATACTTTATGGATAGATCTATCTAGATTCACATTTAGATAAATATCACATATTTTATTTCATCCAATTTCATGTTAATAGTCCTGTTTAATATACCCATAGTGGTGAAGGGTATCATATAGTCGGCCCCGTCCGACTTTACTACTTTCCTTACTGGTTTTTTATTTAATAACGAGTTTAATTTTTTTACAGCTACTCTTCAAATCGTAAACCATATATGTTAAATTATGTATTCTCTTCCATAATGCCAATGCCAACTACAACAAACTCTGTACGTTATGTATGTAACTGTTGATATAGAGGAAAATCAGTTTGCTAACATGTCTGACGGTTAGAGAATAAACTAAAAATAATACGTAAACGAGGAAACAGTTTGGTTTAAGTATCCACACACATACTCGAGCATGGCCGCATACAGGGTGCGCGATGAAAACTGATGAGCAAGTAAGATTTTTAAAAAAGTTTGTTAGAAAATAGTTTATTTTAAGGGAACCCCCCCCCCCCCCCCCCCCCATTCACGATTTTATTTTTTCAAGATTTTCAATGGGCTGGTAAATCAATACCAATGCTTGTTAAGGTTTGTAACTTTGCACATATATAATTGAAGATTTAAAAGAGAAGAAAAATAATTTACAAAAAAATTTTGTTATTGTTTTGTTGTTGTTTTTTGTAATTAAAGAAAAGTCCTTATTTTTGATGGCGGGCATGATAACTCCTCACTGGAACATCGGAATCCGAAAATTCCAACGGTGTTAGAAAGAGTACATGTCTGGCTCTCGTATGAACTAGGATTATTGACTTCGCTCTAAAATTAACAAATTGGTGGACCTTTGAAAAAATATTTTTGGAAATCGCCGATTTTTTACCAAAAACCAAGTTAAAAAATAAGGAAGATCTTCACCGATTGGCTTTATCCTAGTTCGTACGAGAGCTATACACTCCCAGAGAAACGTTGCAAAATTTGGAACCGATTGGATTATTAGTTTTTGAGTTATCGTGCCCGCCATTCGCAAAAAAATGTTTAGAGAAAAACGCGTTTAAAGTTTGAGAAGCCCTTCAGCCGTCACTTGATGCGGACACAATAAATCGGATATATCTTCAAGAGTTCTTGAGATTTTCACTTGAAATTTTGTAGAGACATTCTTTAATCAGTGTAGATTCGAATTATATCAACAAAAATTTTGACCCCGAGAATGGGGGGGGGGGTCCCCTTAATAACATTTTTATCCAATAATTAGATAAAATTAATTTTTATATCTCGGTAATTTAATACAATTTATCAAACACCCTGTATATTCTGACAATCACATGAACGTCTCTGATATTCCAATATTGTGGCAAATGCTCCGTTTGATATAAAATTGTTTTTAAAATGCATGAATATCTAAAATATGTCGGTTTGAGCACTTTAGTTTCGAAGGCAAAAGGAGGCATCACAAATGTTTCTGTTTCATAATGTGCATACAATTTACAGAAAATGTTAAATATAAAACTTTAAATATTTAAACCAAACAAATATGTATCACTAACTGTAAATACTAACCGGAACATCGATGACATATTTGGCTGAAACTTTTAACATGCACCAAAGTGAAAAAGATTTTATAATTGAATATTCATCTAATAAATTATTTGAAGTCTAACTGACGTCATACTATAAGCCAGTCTACAAGGGTATTATGTCTTTGTGCATATGTTTGTAACAGGCAAAAGAAAACGAGATAGACACATAGTTAGTTTTGAGAATATGCATAGAATCACTTTCTAAGTCGATTTATGCATGTCTGTCCGTCCGTCTGTCTGTCTGTCTGTCCATGTTAAATTGTAAACAAAGTACAGGTCGCATTTACGATCCGAATTGGATGAAATTTGGCATAGGCCACTTATTCGGCCCAAGGACGAACCCTATTGAAATTGGGAAAAATCGATTCAGATTTAGATATAGCTCCCATATATATATTTGACAGATTTAATGTAAACTGTCCCTATATATCTTTCGATTTGCACGAAATTTGGTAAAGCCTAATCATTCAGGCCTAGAATGATGTCTGCCAAGTTTCGTGAAAGTCGGTCCAGATTTAGATATTGCTCCCATATATAGTTTCGTCCGATTTAATGCAAATGGTGCCCCAAAGTCTCTATATATCTTTTGATTTGCACGAAACTTGGCATAACGTACTGAACTATGCCTAGAATGATGTCTGCCAAGATTCGGGAAAATCGGTACAGATTTAGATATAGCTCCCATATATAGATTCGTCCGATTTCATGTAATTGGTGCCCCAAAGTCCCTATATATCTTTCGATTTTCACGAAATTTTGCATAACGTACTGAATTGAGGCTAGAATGATGTCTGCGAAGTTTCATGAAAATCGGTCCTGATTTAGATATAGCTCCCATATATAGTTTCGTCCGATTTTATGTAAATGGTGCATCAAAGTCCCTATATATCCCTCGATTTGCACGAAATATGGCATAACGTACTAAATTGAGCCTAGAATGGTGTCTGCCAAGTTTCATGAAAATCGATCCAGATTTAGATATAGCTCCCATATATAGTTTCGTCCGATTTCATGTAAATGGTGCCCAAAAGTCTCTTTCGATTTGCACGAAATTTGGCATAACGTACTGAGTTGAGTGTAGATTGATGTCTGCCAAGTTTCGTGAAAATCGGTCCAGATTTAGATATAGCTCCCATATATAGTTTCGTCCGATTTCATGTAAATGGGGGCCCAAAGTCTCTTTCGATTTGCACGAAATTTGGCATAACGTACTGAATTGAGTGTAGAATGATGTCTGCCAAGTTTCCTGAAAATCGGTCCAGATTTAGGTATAGCTCCCATATATGGATTCGTCCGATTTCATGTAAATGGTGCCCCAAAGTCCCTATATATCTTTCGATTTTCACGAAATTTTGCATAACGTACTGAATTGAGGCTAGAATGATGTCTGCGAAGTTTCATGAAAATCGGTCCTGATTTAGATATAGCTCCCATATATAGTTTCGTCCGATTTCATGTAAATGGTGCATCAAAGTCCCTATATATCCCTCGATTTGCACGAAATATGGCATAACGTACTAAATTGAGCCTAGAATGATGTCTGCCAAGTTTCATGAAAATCGATCCAGATTTAGATATAGCTCCCATATATAGTTTCGTCCGATTTCATGTAAATGGTGCCCAAAAGTCTCTTTCGATTTGCACGAAATTTGGCATAACGTACTGAATTGAGTGTAGAATGATGTCTGCTAAGTTTCCTGATAATCGGTCCAGATTTAGGTATAGCTCCCATATATGGATTCGTCCGATTTCATGTAAATGGTGCCCCAAAGTCCCTATATATCTTTCGATTTTCACGAAATTTGGCATAACGTACTGAATTGACCCTAGAATGATGTCTGCCAAGTTTCGAGAAAATTGGTTCAAATTTAGATATAGCTCCCATATATAGTTTCGTCCGATTTCATGTAAATGGTGCATCAAAGTCCGTATATATATGTTTCGATTTGCCCGAGATTTGGTACAGCCTTATCATTTAGGTCTAGAATGGTGTCTGCCATGTTTCGTGAAAATCGGTCCAGATTTAGATAAAGCTCCCATATATAGTTTCGTCCGATATCATGTAAATGGTGCCCCAAAGTCCCTATATATCTTTCGATTTGCACGAAATTTGGCATAACGTACTGAATTGGTCCAGATTTAGATATAGCTCCCATATACAGTTTCGTTCGATTTCATGTAAATGGTGCACCACATATATCTTGCGATTTGCACGAAATTTGGCATAACCTACTGAATTGAGACTAGAATTGTGTCTGCCAAGTTTCGTGAAAATAGGTCAAGATTTAGATATAGCTCCCATATATAGTTTCGTCCGATTTCATGCAAATGCCAGACTGACATCAAATTTTGCACAACGTACAAAATTGAGCATAGAAGTACATACATAGCCCAAGGATGACCTATTTATATTTGTTTGAAGTCGATTTACAAACTTTAGGGATAGATCTAGGTAGATTCACATTTAGATAAATATCACATATTTTATTTCATCCAATTTCATGTTAATAGTCCTGTTTAATATACCCATAGTGGTGAAGGGTATTATATAGTCGGCCCCGTCCGACTTTACTACTTCCCTTACTGGTTACTTTATTTGATTATTCAAGCAAAAACGACGTTAAAATAATGCGGGCTGAACTTTTGGTATACTGCAAAAATGCAATAATTGCGACCTGCATTTTGCAAACAAAAATACATGGCCAGGCAGAGGGACTTAACCACATTTTTATGCGTTCTGAACATATTTCCATGATCATGCAGCATGTTTACACGAAAATAAGTTAAGCCGGTATGTGTGCTCGAGAATACAAGTGCTAAATATTTAAGGGGTTGTGTTTGATTTGTATCAAAAATATTGTTAAGTTTTATTAATTTAGTTTGAGACTTTGTGCCCTTCAACATGTTAGAAAATAAAACGTTATATCTTTTGCAAAATGTACGAAGATGGACTGAAACGACTTTCAAAATAAACGACTCAATTGCAGCATTCTCACGACATCCGTGTGTCGTTTACAAGAGTATACAAATATTATTCATAGAAACAAATAACAGTACAACTCGCTTATGTTATAAAAACGTTCGGTTTTGAAATTCCTGTCATCGTGCAACATACCGGCATCCATTATTTTCTGACATGTTTATAAAATAAGATGAGGTATAGGTCTAAAACGAGTGGCATATCGAACAAATTTTTTTCTTAGGTGAACCTGGTTGAAGCACGTGGTAGCCTGAATCTTCAGCCAGACTTATTATATGGTGACTGTTCCGCTGAAATAATATGGGATGTTAGTTCAGAGTACATTACAAATTGTCTGTTTAAATCTTTGGAGAAATTCGAAAAAAGGACAAAAGAAAAGGAATTATTGTGCAATGCGATATTGGCTCAAAACCATGGTCTTTTTGACCTTGATTTTTGATAACAATTATTTGCATGTTCATTGTTTGGCCAGCAATATATAGATTAACACTTCTATATTTATATAATTTCCACTAGAATTGTTAAACAAATTGATTTTCTTTAAAATAAATGCAATATACATACATTTCCTGCATATGTTATTATATTGTCCGCTTACAAGATTTATGTTAAACATAATCATGTTAGGTATTTTGATGAGTGATGTTGACCTAAGAGAATTATAAAGAAAAATGGGAATTGTTCCAAGGTCTTTTCCACAATAATAATATTTTTTGGCATTCGCATAAAGTTAGAGTTTTGGCATATATATCATACTGTGTTTATGATTCATGACGAATATTTAATGTTGCAAGCGGAACAGGAAAGTAAAATATAACAGTCGTAAACAGTTTATTTTGTTCACTTTATGACGTTTGCTCTTATTTCAATATTGGCATATTTTTGTGGAGCATAAAATAAAATTAAAAGCTTGATCAATGATTGTATACCGCAGATGCTAAAATTAAAATCTGTCTTGTGGCCAGTTGTGAGTAGAAAATAAAAATCTGAATATAGTGAAATTCATTGAAGTAGACACATACCCGCACGACTGACACAATACATGCTTTTATTTGCAAAAATTGAATACGAGTGTGTGATGAAATTTTCAAATGTGTGAATACATTTCTTTCATGGAATATTTAAAGTAGAAACAATTTGGTGTTCTATGGAGAGGGGTAGAGACTGGGGATGATTCGTCACTTTTTTAGAGCTCTATATCTTAGTACTTATTCAATAGATATAAAAACTTTCTGGCTGATTATTGTCCTCTGATCCTTAATTATAACCAGTAAGGATAGTAGTAAAGTCGGACTGGGCCGACTATATGATACTCTTCACCACTTTGGGTATATTCGAAGGAACATTGACATAAAATTGAACGAACTTAAATATGTGATCTTTTTCTATAAGTAAACCGAATAACATTCTGCAACATTCTGCCATCATATGTCATTCTGCAACATTTTCTATTTTTTTGTAAATAGATTTAAAGCAAACTTTACACAAGCTATTTTGTGTGCTTCACTATTTAAAATTTAATTTCAATCAGGTACCCATTTATTATTTGATGTACAATATACATGAATAGGTCGAAATCTGAACCGATTTCAAAGCAACTTGCCTAGCTATGGATCTTTAGTGCACCATTTACCTAAAATCGGGCGAAACTATATATGGGAGCTATATCTAAATCTGCACCGATTTTCAGGGAAATTGTTCCAAGGTCTTTCCACAATAATAATATTTTTGGCATTCGCATAAAAACATAAATTCAATGTATGGATGTTCGAATTTATATTCAGTCAACGTCATGACTAGAGTTTTGGCATATATTTCCTATTGTCTTTAAGATTCATGACGAACGTTTAATGTTAGAGGCGGAAAAGTAAAGCAAAATATAAGAGTCGTCAACATTTCATTTTGTTCACTTTATGACGTTTGCTCTTATTTCAATATTGGCATATTTTTGTGGTGCATAAAATAAAATTTAAAGCTTGCTCAATGATTGCATACCGCAGATGTTAAAATTTATATCTGTGACCAATTGTGGGTGGAAAATAAAAATCTGAATGTAGTGAAATTCATTGACGTCCACACATACCCGCACGATTGACACAATGCATGCTTTTATTTGCAATAAGTGTGTGATGAAATTTTCAAATGTGTGAATACATTTTTTCATGGAATATTTAAAGTAGTGACAATGTGGTGTTCTATGGAGAGGGGAGGATTTGAAGGAGCATATTTAGTCGTAGGAACTTTTCAAAACTACATGTACTAATAACATAAAAGGTTAAACAATTTTAATGCTCAACATTTCTTCCTACTTCCTACGAAAGACTTCAAGCTTTAAAAATGTGTAATATGTTTTGCCAAAACATTACGTATATAAGCCGATTCGGCATAGAGTAAAGTCTGTTGTTGTTAATTTTAGAACTTTCTTTCTGTTGTCACTAAAAGTTTTTAGTGAGAAACTATCATAATGCAACATAGTGATACATCTGTCAATTTAATATGATGTCGAATCCTTCACAACCATGTCGTCAGTTTTTTTTTTTTTTGAACGAAAAGTTTGTTACACTTTAAAGTATCGAACATAAGTAGCAACCACACATACAAGTTTATTGACCGTGCAGACATTTTCAGGTCAAATTAATTTGTAAAATAATAAATAGAATCACTGAAGTATCATTAAATGTAATTTAGCAGACAGAAATGAGAACACTTTGTAAAAGGAATGTAGGTGTGACTGAAAATTGTCAAGGTATAATTCCTAAAAGGTAACATTAAGTGTCTGATATTTTGTTGCAGTGACATTAAATAGTATACAATCTACCAATTTTAAATTAAGTGAAGAAAATTTTAAGTATAATTTAATTTGCATTCAATTTGGTCTACCATGATGACAAATATTACTGTTTAGACGTTATGTTGTGTCGGGATAAATTGTTTTACCCTATGACAAAGGGTAAACAAGTTTCCCGAAAATGTACCCAATATACAATGTATCAATGTATACCCCAAGTAACTGATAAGCTAAATAATATTCAAATGTTTGTCACATCCCTTGCAAAACGCAAAAAAATCTTTAAAATATCGAAAATGGAGCGGGTGTCTTATATGTGACTATACCAAACCATAAATATATATTAACTATTTTATGCGAAGAAGTTGTTTATCTTATGGCACCCAGAGTGCAAAATTAAAGTCACTTCGGTGGGGAAATGCGTTTGGACTTACATATTGGGATATGTCAAAACATATGGACGAATATTTCAATGTGTTGCAAACGTAATGACAAATTTACAAAACGTCCTGTAGCGGAGGGATCCGAAAACAGACTTTTAAAAACAAACTTTCACAGTATTTAAAATCGGGTGAAGCAGCTATATTAATAAAGGAGATTTTCTTTCTAAATCTTTTCATTTATTTTTCATTTTATAAGGTAAGCTGGACCCGTGACACTTCGCTGCCCCTACCAAAGTCCAAAAAAGTAAATCCATAATATGGTCATTTTTACGATGGAATGTGTAAGAGAAAAAACCGTAACTCAAATGGAAGTGCATTCCAACATCGCGTAAATATTCCAAATTCGAGGTATCAAAATCTGAACAGATTTTCACGAAACTTTGCTACACTATTATAGACTTAATTTAGTACACTATGCCAAAATTCGTGCAAATCGTTTATATAGAGGCTTTATTGCACCATTTACATAAAATAGGACGAAACTATATATGGGAGCTATATCTAAATCTTAACCGATTTTCACGAAACTTTGCACACATTATTCTAGACTTAATTCAGTCCGCTATGCCAAAATTCGTGCAAATCAAATGATTTTCAGGGGCTTTGGTGCACCATTTACCTAACATCGGGCGAAATTATATATGGGAGCTATATCTAAATCTGAATCGATTTTCACGAAACTTAGCACAAATCATTCTAAACTTAATTCAGTACGCTATGCCAAAATTCATGAAAATCGAATTATATATAGCGACTTTGGTGTACCAATTACCTACATTTGGGCGAAACTATATATGGGAGCATTATCTAAATCTGAACCGATTTTGACGAAACTTAGCACACATCTTTCTTGTCTAATTCAGTAGGCTATGCCAAATTTCGTGCATATCTAAAGATATATAGGGACCATTTACATTAAATTGGACGAAAATATATATGGGAGCTATATGTAAATCTAAACCGATTTTCACCAATTTTAATAGGGTTCGTCCTTGGGCCAAACAAATGAGCTGTACCAAATTTCATCCAAATCGTATTATAAATGCGACCTGTACTTTGTTTACAATTTAACATCAACAGACGGACGGACACGAATAAATCGACTCAGAAAGTGATTATATGCATATTCTCAAAAGTACCATAGGTCTAGTCTCCATTCCTTTTGCCTGTTACAAATATATGCACAAAGACATAGTACCCTGTACCACAGTGTGGTGAAGGGTATAATTAATGTCAATTATTTCATTGTTTTCTTTGTATTTCAAAATATATCCTCATTGTTCCAAAATATATCCTCATCGGATGATCCGTATTTGCATCCATTTTACTCAACCAAATTTTCAAGTCTAAAAATACACATAGCAAATGTACATACATATATTCTTTCAGATGTATGAATACTTTTGATGCTGTTACTCCGCGTGGATGCGGAGTCTTTAAAAAAATATATAAAGGACGTATATGTAAATCTGAACCGATTTTCACGAAACTTATCACACATCATTCTAGACTTAATTCAGTACGCTATGTCAAAATTCGTATTAATCGAAAAATATATAGGGCCTTGGTGCTACATTAACACAAAACTGATTATCGCAAAACTTAGCACACATTACTGTAGGCTTAATTCAGTACGCTTCGCCAAATTTCGTGCAACTTTGGTGCACACTTTACCTAAAAACGGGCGAAACTATATATGAGAGCTTTATCCAAATCTGAACCGATTTTCACGAAACTTGTTCTAGACTTAATTCGGTGCGCTATGCCAAATTTCGTGCAAATCGAAGGATGTATAGGGAGGATGTATAGTTAAAGGATGTATAGTTAAAGGATGTATAGTTAAAGGATGTATAGTTAAATCGGACGAAAATATATATGGGAGCTATATCTAAATGTGAACCGATTTTCACCAATTTCAATAGGGTCCTTGGCCAAATAAATGAGCTGCGATAAACTTCATCCGAATCGGATTATAAATGCGACTTGTACTTAGTTTACAATTTAACATCAACAGACGGACGGGCATGCATAAATCGACTCAGAAAGTTATTCTATGCTTATTCTCAAAAGGAACCATGGGTCTGTCTCGATTTTGTTTGCCTGTTACAAACATATACAAAGCCATAATGCCCTGAACAACAGTTGGGTGAAGGGTATAAAGAGGTCAAACGTGTGTACAGTACTAATTTGTGTATACAGTCCACCAAATTAAATCGCTTCCTACTGGAATTGTACGAATTCTGTCATCAGTAATGTGTACAGTACTAAATTGTGTCACTTAGTATCACTTTTTTGATTCTGATATTTCCTCCTTTATCATTTTCATAAACACAAATCGGGAATTGGCAGCACCTACAAAAGGTGGTTTGTGAACTTAGTAAACAGCTGTGGTTTGTATCTTTACTAACACTTTACTATAATTGTCAATTCCAATTCTTTGCTATAATGGCCAATTCTGATCTAAAAAAGGGGCAATTTGTATGGGGGCTATTGGTTCCCCTGACCCTATCAAAAAATTAAGTACCCTATGTTACCACAAATGTACTCAAAAATCTACTGTGAAAATTTCATGAAAATCCGTTCAGTAGTTTAGGAGTCTATAGGGAACACTGATCAAACAAACAAACAAACAAACAGAAATTCATTTATATATATATAGATTGTTTGAAGATGTAAGAAAGCACAGTTGCGGGAGTCTCCTATAAAAACCATTGAATGAAGAATTCCTTCCTGCTAAACGAAAACTGTACCAGAGAATTTAGAAATCATAAAAGCAGCGGAGGTAGTAAAGGACATATATATTAGGTACTTATGACCTATAACTATAACTGTCGGTAGGCGAGCCACATCAGATTTGCGGTATATACGATGTGGATCGCATTCAACTGTAACTGTCAAACTTCTGCTTAGCTACGTCTTAACTAAGATCTGTAGGATTTACAGCGAGATAGCGAACAATAGATGACATGAGCAACCTTGATCTTGAACCTCAAAATCTATCTGGCCCGAACTTTTATGCGTAGATCGAAAACATTGATTTCTACAGATAGGAAAGAGTTAAAGATGACTATAGGGATCATCACAGGTCATTGAAGTATCTCTTTTTTTAAAATATACGGTAGTATTATATGCGTGGATTAAAAAGTAACGGAAAAGATCAACATCTTTACTGTCGATGACCTATGTTTCGAAACGGAAGGCATTATGTGAAAACACACAACAGTGGGAAAGGTATTGATTGTAAATGCCATGTTAACCTCGAAGTGAGGCACCAGCGAAATTCTCATGCAGTTTATTTCGTTGGTCAGCTAAGTACTTCGCTTTGTTACAAGAGACATTTGGGTATGAAAGGTTTTTTTGTATAGAAGCAATAAATAGCTTCTGGGGAGAATATCCCAACAAAAAACTAAGGGAACTGATGAGGATCAGTGGCGTGATCCGGAACTATAGTCTTCTCTGTCTTACCACTCGGCAATCAATGCCATACATTCCCCACTAATAAATAGTTGTTTTTATAAAAACAATAAACTGGGATTCAGCCTGACTATTTTGCAAAAACAAAACATAGCCTATAACTTTGCTCTCAAAATTGTAGTATTTTGAGGATTTCAGACACATTTTCTATCCAGCCATACGTTATCGATATCGGTTCAAAAAAGTTGCTGAAAATTGTATTTTTATACCCTACACCATAGTATGTAGGGTATATTAGTTTTGTTTTTCCGTTTGTAACGCATCGAAATTTTGTGGGGTTATTCGCCCCCTTTTAGCGGGAGTCCACATATAACCCCTTTTTATATTAAAATATTTATCTGATTTGTTCCGCGTTTTGGGTTTGGTTCTAAGATTTTGTTGTAATCATTCTACATGCGGAGGATATCGAGATAAAAAACTAGAACGTGAGTTTCGAGAATGAACTATATCGGTCCGCAGTTAGGTGTAGTCCCCATATAATGATACCTACCGATTTTCGGTATTTTTAATATTTATCGTAAAAGAAGTTATTGTGATGAAATATTTTGGTTTCGAAATTGAGCAATATCAATACTCAATTCGGAATAGGACCCCATATAATGATAACTACAAAAGCTTTGTATTTCCTACATGATCTAATCAATATTGGTCCCGCTTTAGGTATCGATTCCACTGGTTCAATTTTCATATTGAACCAGCAGCTTCCACTTCCGAAATAAAACCTGTTTATGTCGGTAATGGTCTTATATAACTGCAACCTCTAATTTGCAGTATTTTGGGGATGTTCCATCCTACCATGCGTCGTCAATATCGGTCCGCTTTTTGGGGTTTCTAGGAAAAATATCCATTAAAAATTTGCTGAAATTTGTACTTGGTGTACATAAAAGGGTTTGTAGGATTATCAGTATAGGTCCACTTTTCTGTATGTTCCCTATACCCCTAAGTCTGTTTTTACACGGTCTTTTTGTACACGTTTTTGGTATAACAAGGTTTGAAAATTGAATATTTTTCTCAATTTTTTACACGATTTTATTCCATTTAACACGATTTGAAATGTTATGTATTTAATTTTTTTTGTCAAATTTAATTTGTGCGAAGTATGTTCATATCACAAAAAAGTATTTATGAAGGAAAAAAGTCTGAAACCATCGATAGTATCGATAGTTTGCAAACACTAGCTTAAAGATTTAAGTGAATTTCCCTTTAGCGCGTACAAACAATTTTTACTGGTCAAATCAAATGTGAATAGCACTAATTAATGGGAATTCCCTTTTTTCACGGTTTTTTACACGGCTTCTTCTGGAACCAATCTACCGTGTAAAAACAGACTTAGGTGTATTTTTACGTTGCAAGTATCTATTAGTATACCTATGGTGGAGGGTATCCAAAGTTCGACCCAGCCGAAATTAACGCTTTTTTCACTTGTTTCTTCTTGCTTTTTAAATTTCTTTTGGAACTTCCATCTCCTTGGCGTGTATATAAAGAACACAGGAACCTATTATTCACAAAGAAAATGCTTTATAACTTTGTTTGCGGCTGATTAGAAAATCGAGCTATACCGTTATTAGATGGATCGATATTAGAAATATAGGCATCAAGATTTGGCAACTCAACCACCATATGATCAAAATAAAAATAGAATCTATAAAAAATCTACTTTTAAGATTTCCAATAGTCAATTTAATAATGTTTCTTGCAGATGTGTGCACTTTATTATATCGATGTTGACAAGATCCATGCTCCACTTGTTTATAGGGCGTCAAAAAATGTTTCTAAATCGTAACCACTGTCTCATAGAAGCCAACTATTTTGCGTACCATTTCCTCTTTTGTTAATGCTGCCTAGCTGCACTCATATGCCAACTAAAAGCATCATGGCTGGATCCTGGTCTGCAGCTGTCCACAGCTTGCACACACTTTGTCTTTCAGGACTTTCATTACTCTCCACAATATTTTACACATTGTTGTGCGATCAACACTTATATTTAAATCATTTGCCACTACCCTCTGAAACGCACCAACAGCCAGAAATCTTAAGATACCTGCTAACTGGAGGCTTTCGGGAATGGCACCCTTGTGTATGAAAGGACCCACTTCTCTCAAAATATCCATAAATGCTTATTTTAACACGTTCCAGTATCTTTAGACTTTTTCTGGTAGAAACCAGGGCAATTAATAAGCCAGCAGGCATATTTTTTTCTTAATTTTGTTTGTAAAAAAATTGCAAATTCCAATAAAACATATGTTTTTTTATTGAACACAGCTATGCTTTCGAGTCGCACTTTCGCTCGAAATTGAGCACACCATTTTGCAAAACATGGGAATTTAAAAAAGTATGGGAATTCAAAAACTCTCGGAACATGTCACATGGGCGAATATTTTTAATAACAAAATTGGTTGGTGTTATAGACCATATTTAATTTATTATATCACCTGTTGCAATATCAATTTAATTACGTTTCTCAAAGTGAATGACATGATCACGTGGACATATAATACTACGTTGGCATGTGCATGTAGACCATAATTCTTTACACATAACTTGTAAATTATTTACATACCAAAATGATAAAAACTCCTTTATTTGATAGCCCGCATAAATATATTTTCCAGAGGAGGCATGTATACTGTTAGTATTGTACGTGACATGAATTGTGAGCACATAAGGGAATATGTTTGCAATATGTATAAAAACACTTTTTTATCATAGCCTCAGGGTGGGAAATAACAAAACTGAATTTATTGTTATTTCTCACTTATTTTGTCTGTTGATAACTACAGAAATTGTTAGATGAAGGGAAAATGCGCCATTCTTTGATTTGTTTCAAAAGTTGGAAATTGTTCTCTAGGGATTCATTCATTGGATAATCCGCCATAAAACTTCAGGAAACATATCGCACAATATTGTGAAACATTTGCTACATTCAATATTATATCAATTTATGTGATCCTACCAAACAAGTGTCCAATAGCAGTTATTCGCAATCACTCAGTAATATGCCCATAACAACTACACGAGTGCATACATACATTATTGACTGCCAATTCTATGATGTCAATCATAGAGGAGAAAAACGTGACTTGAATAATGATAGGATGTACAAGGAAACAATTAATAATATAATGTAAATGTTTATATAATTAAAATAGCCTCTATTTGTTTTTGTCTCTGCTCAAGTGTTAATCGTAAATGTGCAATGTTTATAATTAAATAAAAGAAGTGCAAGTGATATACATATTAAGCTAATTATGTTTGCAAACATAATAATTACTATGATACAGCGTATACATGAGAGTGTGGCAAAGCGTTTTAAATCAAATAATAAAAGTACGTATATTCATTCACACTTGAATGAAGAGGTAGTCGCTTCATTCAAGTGCCTACGAATATGAAGTCGTTGACATTACGTTGCTCACTATTACAAATGTTCACAGTTACGAACAAGGAAACAAGATAAGCTCGTAATTACTTTTTAGACTACACTTAGAATCCATTTTTGAGTTGATTTAGAAATGTACGTCCTATCTATCTGTTTATATATTTTTTTAAACAAAGTGCAAGTTTATTAACCGAATGACATGACACGTCTCATTTATTTGGCCTAAAGACAAGTTTTTTAACATTTGAGATACTACATTACAATTTAGATTGATTTGTCAGATAAATAATGAACTGAGGTTTCAAATAGAAATCTGTAGTTCATTATGATTATTTGACTATAACAAAAAACTTCTAAAAACCTTCCACCAGGTCGTGTGCATTCAAACCCATTAAATCGGTAGGAATCTTTAAACTGGGTTATTTACACCCTATACCCATCCGTCTGTCCATTATAATTTGTAAGCTATACAGACCCCAATTATGGACAAATCGTCACAAAATTGTGCATGTAGGATGGCCAAAGAATAAGCATGTGTGATAAAATTGCTTATATATTTATTATAGACCCGAGAAGTTGAATGTATATTCAAGGGCGGTGGTGTATCTTTAAATTGGGTATCAATATATTTAGAGATTTAAATTAGGGAGGTCTAAATATTGTAGTGTTATTTTGTATTACCTTTATTTTACTAGAGGAATTATTCGGAATATAGATTCGAAGAAAGTTACAGTTCAGTGTTAGTTGTGTAGGATATCATATGGTCGGCCCCGCCCAACTGTACAACTCCGCTCACTGGGTGACTCAAATATCAGTCATAACTTGATGAATGTTGTATTTTAAGTGGTTAAGAGTTGAAGGTTTATCTGCATAAACATGCACTATATCGCCGCGAAGAGAAATAATGCTGACCGGAAATGTATTTTACAATAAAGCGTTATGTAGGTTAATATTAGGTGTTAAGTGCATGATTTAAATAAAATCGGACGATAATATATATATATATATATATATATATATTTATATATGGGAGCTATATATAAATTTGAAACACACATCATTCTAAACTCAATTCAATACGCTATGTTAAATTTCGTTTCCATCGGACAGACCTTGAGAGTTTGGTGCGCCATTTACCTAAAATCGCTCGAAAATCTATATTCTCAAAAGGAACTATGGGTATATCTCGATTCCTTCTGTCTGTTACAAACATATAGACAAATACTTAATACCCTGTACCACAGAGTTGAAAAGTGTATACATAGTGTAAGTTAATACACCCATGGTTCTTGATGGACCGCTTTGACATAGGTATAGATCGATGTATTATTTTAGGGTGTACACCAAAAACGCAGGCGCGTTACAGGCGTATGGAATTTTTGAAAAATAGTTCGCGTTTACGCGTTTGGACACTTCAATAGAACGCAAAATATACATGGATAACGATACAACGATGACCTTCAGTACTTCCTAGAAACCGCATCAAATGATTTTGAAATCATTAAAGCCTTCACCACACTGTGGTACAGGGTATTATATATTTGTACAAAAGGAAACGAGATAGACAAATGGTTCCTTTTTAGAATATGCATATGTAAACCAGTGAGCGGAGCAGTATAGTCGGACGGGGCCGACCATACGATACCCTACACAACTACCACAGAACTCTATCATTCTGCAGATTTTTATTTCTTGATAGTTGCACTCTCTTGCCCGAATAGAGGTCAATAGCACCTCTTCCATACACTAACATGTTTTCCGAATGCTACTAATGTTCAGTACAACCCTTCTAATTACTTATCCAGATTCCCTTCGCCGTGGTTTGTGTTGTGATGTTCGGCTTATAATTGTAGAATAAAAAAAAAAAAAAGTTTTCGGTCCACTTCATCAAAAAATTATTATCTGATCATCAACGAAAATTATAGGCGTTGTCCTTGACCATAACTGGAACCTCATGGAACATTTCAAAGCGATCAGCGCTATATTTCCGCCCTCTAGAGTGGTAATGGTTTATCAAATAATATCTGAATACGTAAGCACCTGTAAATATTTAGGTGTAATTCCCACATCCGAATACATACGAAAATATATACTATCAACTTCTCGGCTCTATGTCCTTCATGAGTAAATATATACGCTATAGAATACAAATTTTACAATTGTTCACACAAAAGTCAGGGTCCATTTGACCCGCTAAATATTGACCGATCGTTATCAAAACAGGCATGCTTATTCTTTGGCCCAATCCCCTTCTCCATGTAAAAATTCGAAATGTTTTGGCCATAATTGCGGCCTCTGGAGCGACCAGAAAAACCGACAAAAATTAAGTATTTGGTCCATAGGGGTCTTCATTGGGTCGAACCCTTCCTACATGCAAAATTTCGTGAAGATTGGTCCATAACTGTGGCCTGTATCGTGTTTACAAATAATAATGGACAGACGGACGGACGGACACACATGTCTAGATCGACTCAGTTAGTCGAGATATGACCGTATACTTAAAGGTGGGTCTAGGACCAATATTTCGCGACGTTACAAACTCTTGGGGCTGCACAAAGCTATAATACCCTGACAACATAGTTGTGTAGGGTATAAAAAAGCACAGGTCGCATTTATGATCCGAATTGGATGAAATTTGGCACAACTCATTAATTTAATTATCCCTATTTGGGAAAACTCGGTTCAGATTTAGATATAACTCCCATATATATTTCCGTCCGATTTAATGTAAGTGGTGCACCAAAGTAACTTATATCGTCGTCGGTATCTTATTTTCAAATAAAAGAGTGGGCGGAAAGGCAACCACCAAGTCCCAAAATTACTTCTGTCACACCCTTATACAATTTGGAAAGATGATATTAAATGCTTCACCGCCCATAAAAAAAGGAATACCACAGAAATGCGATGATGAGAAGTCATGACTTTATATCGAGAATGAAGAATGTTTCAAAACGTATAGAACGTGTTACGGAAAACAAGCTTCAGACATATTGAAAGTGGCCATTGAAACAATTTTGTTGTGTGGAAGGGAAGACATCGCCTTGAGGGAAAGTAAAGCCTCCTGAATACTGTTGTTAAACGTTAACATAAAAATGTTTGGAGAGTACAACCAAAAACTGCAACATACCTGAGTGCCAGAATACAGAACGAGTTAATAGAAATAATTCGAGAATACATTCAGAAGTCTATTGTTGAAGAAGTGAAACTATATATAGCGACTGAAACTATACATGCGTAACCGATTTTTTTGATTTTTCTCATTTTCGAAAGTTTATTTAATTTTCTTACCCGTAATATAATAAAACTCATACGGCTTGGTATCATAATTTTATCGTACAGTCCGAAGAATTTTTTTTTTTTTAAATATTCAAACTTTTCTATATCCTGTTTCGACGAATATTAAAAAAATTTTATGTGGATAGTGCAAACACTGTATTTATGTAAAAATTTAGTAAATTAATGTGTCATTTGCAAAGTTATTATTTAAAAATAGTAAAAATTTTCTAATAAATTGTTTTAAGTTATAAAAATTCATTTGCGTGCGTACGCATTGAAAAAGCATAACAAATTATAAACATTTCTCTGTACAAATAAATATGACAACAATGGGATATTACCAATTCGTAATGGATATTTACCAATGGCATAGCACTAAAAAGCTCTGCAGTTGACAAATAATTATAAATAACACTCGCAATATACCGATAGTGACAAAAGTGATTACATCATTTTCATATTGGACGCTAAAACAAGCTTTCACTACATACTATATCCACGTTGTGGAGTATATGTCACTGTGAGATAACTTCTCTTGAACTATGTGTACTCAATAATGACGCTTACAGTTACCGTGCAATATTGCCAATTTTTTAATATTCCATTTTCAAAAAATCAGCTTTTTTGTTTTTGTGGCACATCTATGATTTTTGGTACACATATAGAGAAAAATGTTCTGACTCCGAAACCGTTCGCGATCAAATTTTTGGTTAATGCGCGCAAAAGTTATCGAGATTTTAATTTTGGGCATAAGAAAAAAATCTTAAAATTACGCCGTTTATTATATTACCAAAAACGTTGATATATATCTTCCTCCGTAAAATAAGAATATGAATATATTATAATAATCACGATAAAGTTGCACATATTCGCGAAATATGAAAAAAATAAAATAATATAGCAGATTACATCAATATTTTCATTATATTAATGACATACACACACCTAAAAATTAATTTAAAAATATCTACACAATCTAAACACGATGGTGAATCAAATGATATCAAAATCACACAAGTCCGTGTAGCGGTTTCTAAATCAAATCGACAACAAAACAAGATATTGAGGAAAAATATTTGTTTTTGGTTCGAAAAAATAATGTCATCATATTTATTTTTCGAAGGATATATAGGGTCTTAATTTTATACAAGAAATTTCAGAAAAAAATGTTGGGTTTATCTTGATATTTTACCCGTATTTCGCCGAAAAATTAACATATATAAAAATAATCACTTTTTGTTTATAAGTATACGCCTTGCGGATTATATCAAGACCCTTCCGATAAATCTTAGAATTCTATAAATAGGAATAAATCTTAAAATAAAATAATATTATGAAATATACATTTTAAATTGCGTCTACATCGCGTAATTCTCAAAATCATTTGATGCGCATGCGGTTTCCAGGAAGTATTGAAGTTTATCTTCCAATTCATATATATTTTGCGAAATTTCATTTGACGGCTAAGATGTGCCACACGTTGCATTGAAGTACTCAAAAAATCGTAAAACGCGAATAATTTCCGAAAACTCCATATGCCATTAACGCGCATCCGATTTCGGTGTGCACCCTAAAAAAATACATCGATCTATACCGATTTCAATGTGGTCCATTAAGAACCATGGATGTGCCATCACAATCTATTTTTGACAAATATATATATATATAAATTGGGTACATCTCTCTTTCGGCTGAAGTTTTTAAAGTTCTCTTCTCGAAAAAGATCAAAATCCGTATGAGGTCATTTATTGAAGTGGAAATGATACACAGAAAACGCAAATAAATCCGCGATATTTTCAAAAACATTTTTTGCCAAATTTCGTGTTTTTGGAAGGCCAGTTCCCGTCGTTCTAGTAGATGGATTTTCACGAAGAAGATTTTATATCATCCGAAACGTAAAAAACCTTATTGATCGCGGGTACCCATATCATTCAGTTGACAGATCTAAAAATTTGGCCCGAAAAATAGGTTTTTTAGAAATTTGATCGCACAAAATTCGCACGTTCGGATGAGTATTACTCTGAAGCTGTGCATACTACATACACAAAATTCATATCAAATTACGCAGATTCGCGACTACAATAATCTTATAGTTGGTTTTTATAAATTCGTGTTTGCGTATTAAAGCTAGAAGTAAAATTAAAAAAACACTCAAAATCGAGCTTCAAAATGTCAGCATCATTTAAAGGTAGATGCAGTTAAAATTTTGAAAAATGATACATAAGGGGCGTAGTCCCCATTTTGTTGGCTTCTAGTTTTATTTTGACACGAAGACCGTGCAATGTGTGGCTTGGTCACAAATCGATAGAGAACATAAAAAAACTGGTTCGCCTCAACCTGTTTTTACACGTTTTTTTACAATAAAGTAGACACAGCTTCTACCAAAATAAAGTTTGGAGGTCAATATCATGAACAGTTTGCAAAGACAGATGAATTAACCCAAAACTATTCACTTTTTTTCATATACTTAAGTAGTTCCCGAGTTATAAAGGGGTGAACCTCCGCTTCAGCTATGTTAAAAAATTGGCAATATTGCCCAGTATAATAGTAAATATATATATATATATATATATATCTGAGTTGCAAAAATTGAGGCACCAAAATGTAGAACAATTTGTGACTTTAAATAAAATGTAAATAAAAGAAATACACGGGTATACGGTGTGATATTACGAAAAATTCTGCGTAACCTGGAAATTTTATTTTTATTAAAACTACGTACAAATATGTCTCCTCACATCTAGATGGATCAGCTGTAGCATACAGGACATAACAATCAGAGACAAAGTAGGTCAGGGAACACCACAGGGAGGGATTTTGTCGCCACTCCTGTGGGTAACCACCATAAATGGACTCTTAAGGAACTTAACCGATGAAGGATTTCAACCAGTCTGTTATGCAGATGGCGTTATATATATAATACTTCGTAAGGGAATAATCCTATCTTACTATGCAGGAAAGCCGAAACGGTGCCAAACATACGCCTACGATTGTGCTAAACCGTGGAGTTTAAACGTAAATCCGGACAAACGGAGATATGTATTTTCATTAGAAATACAAAAATAGGTCAGTACGAAGAGCCCATCTTCCAAAACAAAACGATAGCCACATCAAACAATGTTAAATATCTGGGAATAATTCTAGACAGGAACCTTAAATGGAAAGACCACATACAGCAAAGGTCTGATAAAGCTCATAGATGCTTGTTTTTCTGTAGAATGGGGTTCCAATCCTAAGATGATACACTGGATCTATAAGAGCGTTATTAGACCAATTCTAACTTACGCGTCTGTTGTCTGGTGGACAGCAATGGATAAAAAATGTAACATGTTTAGGTATATGTTGGACAATGCGTACAACACAAAATAGGGCTTTGGAGACAATACTATAGACATCCAAATAAAATATGAAACGGCGGTTGAAGCTTTAAGACTCAAAGCAATGGACGATTGGATAGACACCGGACACAATATACCGCACAAAAACATATTACAGGCAACTACTGATAGAGACCAATGGAATAGTTCAGATGCCGACTGTTAACACAGATGGCTCTCGTCTAGGAGGAAAAACAGGACTGGGACTTTTTTTCGATAAACCGGGTACCGAAATTTCTCTTCGCCTTACATATCGCAGCAAGATCTTACAGGCGGAGGTTCAAGCAATAACAGTGTCTTAACTGGTTAAGTTCAATTCAAGGAAAAAAATACAACAAATAAAGTTACGGAGAGCAAACAAGCTAAAAAGGCAATATCTCCCAAAACAGTTAAATCCAGAACTGTACTGGAATGTATAAATACCATCAATGATTTCTCACAACAAGGACCTGTATGAATTATATTGGTACCGAGTCACAAAGGAATCAAAGGCAACGATATAGCAAATCAACTAACTAGGAGTGCTACTGCACTACCCACAATAGATGTGAATACCGCCAAACCCTTTAGCGAAACACGCCAAGAAATGAGGGAATGGGCGAATGAGACCCATAAACCGCCTTTGGGAAAATGAGGGGACTGGAAAGATCACCAAAATCTTATGGGGTGACCCAACTGAAACAATACTAAGCAAATCCTAACGCTAAACGAAAAAAAATAAGCCGACTGGCGGATATTCTGTCGGGACACCTCAGCCTGAAGGCACATCTACTCAAGATTGGATGCGAAGGTAGCAGCGTGTGCAGAACGTGTGGGGAAGACAGTGAAAGGCTGGAACATTTCCTGTGACATTGCCCAGCATTTACATGGCTTCGGAAACAATAATGAAGGAGTTCACAAAAAGCACAGAATTTCTAGATTCATAGGGGGATCAAACCCAAAATGTTTTAATCTAAACTTTCA